>NW_006414991.1:0-712 GCF_000296735.1 Chrysochloris asiatica | reverse complement strand
CATAATTAACATCTTTGTGCAAAATGAAAGAGCACCAAGATATAGAACACAAACCCTATTAGAATTAAAGAAATAGATAAATCTACAATTATAGTGGGAGATTTTTTTTAATGTTTTATTATGAATTATGTGATAGTTTACATGGGAGAACATTAGTTTTACATTCATCCTATCATATATCATTTCATTGCTATGGTTACAATCCCCTCCAAAGGATATACACTACAAGCCTGCCCCCGGTCGTCAGCACACAGCCCTTCTCCCTCTCTGTGTTTAAAGTCCCCAACTGCTCCATTTCTCCACATCATCTTCTCTAACTTCATCTCAGGCATCACAGCTTATCTGGGTAGGGTCCCGCACTCTGCTCTTCTCCCTTGATGGTCCCAGGGACCTCCACTCCTAAGCTGAAGAGTTAATCACACACCCCTTGCTACAAAATGTCTACTTTTACATTTCGAACCCTCACAAGCAGTCCTGATAAAATTGTTCACTATTGTATCACAGGAGCCCCACCCACATTTCATTTCACCAGCCCCAACCAGACAGATTGTATACTACTCAGTGGAGATACTACCTTCCTTCATGCCCTCTGAATGCAGGTTCCCTCTTGAAAGCTTGTAAGCCAGTCACTTCTTGCCTTTGTATCCCCCCCATTTTGGGTAGCCAATGTCCAAGTTGCCCATCCCTGTCTACTCTGTGTATGAAGGGGGTG
>NW_006414990.1:0-5094 GCF_000296735.1 Chrysochloris asiatica | reverse complement strand
GTCGCTATGAGTCGGAATCGACTCCACGGCACATAACAACAACAACAACAATACTGATTGATAGGCTGTATCCTTATAAAGGGTAGATTTTATGGTATATAATTAATAAAGTAGACCTGACTTGATGGCATTTAACAACAACAACCACAATTAATACATACCACTCTTTCAGTTTTCTGCGTATGGTGGCTTGCATATTGCTGTGTTGCTGGAAGCTATGCTAACTGTATTTTGAATGCTGGCATGGCCACTCATGCTGGACAGATTTCAACTGAGTTTCTAGACTAAGACAAACTCAGAAGAAGAGGCAGATTATTTCTGAATGTTTAGCCACTGAAAAGTTTATGAATAGCAGAGGTACACTGTAAGATAGCACCAGAATATTGTCAGATACAGTGTTGGAAGATAAGCCCCTTAGGTTGGAAGGCACTCAAAGTACGACTGGGAAAGAGGTGCATCTTCAAAGTAGAGTTGACCGTGATGACACAAATGGAGTAATGAAGTTGGGAACTTTATTTGCTGAAGGGGCACATCTAAAACAATTAGAAACAGCTGCAAAGAACCTTTAATAATTGGACATACAATGTTCATTGTATGACTCTAGTAAATTTGGAAGTTGTATAAAATTAAATGGAATGCATGGATGTTGATATCATGGGTATTAATGAATTGAAATGTACTGATGTTGGCCCTTTTGAATATGGCAAACACATGGTTTTCTATGCTGTGAATGACAGTTTGAAGATGAATGGCCTTGCATTAATCATCAAAAGAATATTTTAAGATCTATCTTGAAATATAATGATAAGATAATATCCATACTCCCACAAAGAAGACAAGTTATTATCTTTATTATTCAACTTTACAGACAAAGCACTCAAGTCTGTGAAGATGAAAATAAAGAATTCTACTGGTTTCTTCAGTCTGAAATTGATCAAACATGCAATGAAGATATTTTGATAATTACTGGTGATTAGAATGCAAAAGTTGGAAACAAAGAAGAATGAACAGTATTTGGAAAACATTGTCTTTATGATAGAAATGATGCTGGAGAAATTTCTGCAAAACCAAGCATGTATTCATTGCAAATACCATTTTAAACAACATAAAAGATGATTAGCACATGGACTTAAAGAGATGAAATACACAGAAATCAAGTGGACTACATCTGTGGAAAAGACTCATTATTTGGACCAATAAATTTGGAAGACAGCTACCTGGCCAACTGATTGGAAGAAATCCATATTTTTGCCTATTCCAAAGAGAGATGACCCAACAGAATGCAGAAATAATCAGACAACATTATTAATATCACAACTAAGTAAAATTTTACTAAATAACTGTTTTAACAGTACCTTGGCAAAGAATTGTCAGAGTTTCAAGCCAGATTCTGATGAGTATGTGAAGCAAGGGATATCACTGCTGACGTTGTATGTATCTTGGCTAAAATCTGAGAATACCAGAAAGAGGTTTACTTGTGCTGATCATGACAAACTGTGGACATCATTGTGGAGAATGGGTGTTCTGGAATACTTAATTGTGCTCATGAGAAACATGTATATAGACCAAGAGGCAGTCTTTCAAGCAGAACAAGGGGACACTGAATTGTTCAAAATTAGGAAAGATGTGTGTCATGGTTGTATTCTTTCACCATACTTATTCAATCTGTATGCTGAGCACATAATCCAACAAGCTGGATTATACGAAGAAGAAATTCACATCAGGATTGAAGGAAGGCTCATTAAGAGTCTGTGATATGTAGATGATACAACCTTGCTTGCTGAAAGTGAAGAGAACTTAAAATACTTACTGTTGAAAATCAAAGAGCACCTCCTTCAGTATGATTTGCACCTCAATGTAAAGAAAACAAAATCGTCACCACTCTACCAATAAAAACCAGCATGATAAATGGAGGAAAGATTGAAGTTGTCACAGACTTCATGATGCTGGGATCCACTATCAACACTGATAGAAGCAGTAGTCAACAATTTCAATGATGTATTGTATTAGACAAATCAACAGCACAAGACCTTTTTCAAAGTGTTCAAGAGCAAAGATGTCAGTTTGAGACCTAAGATAGAACTATTTCATTCCATTGTATTTTCAATAGCTCCATATGAATGAGAAAGTTAGACAGTGAATAAGGAAGTCCATAAAAAAATTGATGCATTTGAGTTTTGGTGTTCGAGAAGAATATTAAAAGTACCATGGACTGATAAAGGAATAAACAATGTGCGTAGAAAGAAGTACAGCTAAAATGCTCCTTAGAAGCTAAGATGGTCAGACTTCGTTTCTCATGCTTTGTACGTATTCTCATTAGTGACTAGTCCTTGCTAGGTAAAATGGAGGGTCAGCATAACAGCGAAAGACCCCCAAAGAGATGAATTAGCACAGTGGTGGCAGCAGTGGGCTCAGGCTGAACAGTGACTATGAAGATGGTGTTGTGTTCTGTTGTGCATAGGGTTGTTATGGCTTAGAACAGACTGGATGGCACATAATAAGGACAATGTATGTTTGCTGTTCTCTACATCATGGATGCCCAGAAGCTGCTTTAGGAAATCCTATAGAGGTTTGCTGTGAGCCGGAACTGACTTGATGGCACTTAACAGCAACAATAATAAGTTCTCATTGATAAAAACTGGGAATACAGATTTCATGTCAAACTGACATCAATCCATGTATGAGATTCAGGCAGCTATTAATTAATCTAAGAGACATCAGTGTCACTTCGTCAACCTTACCTTTAAAAGATGCATATTAAATGTCTTTTGATATAGTTTAATAATGAATACCACGTATAGAACTGGTATGACTCTGTAGAATCAGCTCTGGACTGATAACCACAAGGTTGGAGGTTCAAACCTACTAGCCACTCATTGGAAAGCTTATGCAGGGTTTCTATGAGTCAGAAGTGACTCAACCACACTTACACTCACTCACTCATAATATGTAATAAGTACTACGTTGTTGTTATTGTTGACTTTTGTTGAATCAGTTGGGACCCATAGCAACCCTATATAAGGTGTCGAAGGAGACGCTGGTGAGCTTGAACCACCCACCTCGTGGTTCAAACTGACTTTGCAGTCCAGCACATTAACCCACAGTGCCACATTATTTAAAAATTAGAATCCAGTGAAAAGATCAAGTACAAGACAAACAGAAGACCCAGAGTAAACTAACTGAACATTTTTCCTTCCTTGGCCTCCAACTTGAATTTCAGGAAGTATTCTTGGGCAGACTCCAGATATGTAGCAATGATGGTCGCATTAGCCTGATAGACCATTGGGAAATCTTTGTCCACCCATTTATATTTTGATTTATGAAAAGGCATTTATCAAATGCCCTTTGGGCCTCTGCTCACTAATGAACATAAATTTAAAATACAATAAACTCTTCTTCTACATAACATTTTCTAGCACACTGTGAAAAGAAAATGCTAGAGGGAAACAATTTAACAGGGGAAACTATGTGAGCATTAGACAGAGTCATTAAAAGTTGTATACTAGAAAATATAAATAGCTTTCACTGAATATTTAATCAAAATTAATTAAGTAAAATTTCACACAGTGTCTTACCAACTTTCTCTGGGTGTATCAGTAGTTATAGATCCATGGCAAAGTAAGGTTTTGTGTGTACCTCTTCACTAAATGAAAAGTAACTTGCTATTTACATATTTCCAAATACTATATATTTTAAATATGACCTAGAATACACCCTCTCTGAATTTAGATACTATCTCAAGAACAGATTTGATGCATTAGTCACTAATGACCCCAGACCACCAAATACATCATCCATTAGGAAAACAAAAAGTGTCATTAAAAAGACAGCAAAGAAAGAAAAGACCAAAATGTATGTCAGAAGAGATTCTGAAATTTGCTCTTGAACATCGAGAAGTGAAAGCAAGTGGAACAAAGGAATTTAAAATGCTGAACAGAAAATTTCAAATGGCAGCTTGAGAAGACAAAGTTAAGTATTACAGTAAAAAGTGCAAAGACCTGGAGTTAGAAAACTAAAGGAGTAGAATACACTAAACATTACTCAAGGTGAAAGAACTGAAGAAAAACTTCAAGCCTTGACTTGAAATATTGAAGGATTCTATGGGAACTTATTGAATGATTCAGGAAACATCAAAAGAACATGGAAGGAACACACAGAGTTATTCTACCATAAGGGATTGATTGATGCGCAAAACTTTTAAGATTTAGCATATGATCAAGAACTGATGGTATTGAAGGAAGAAGTCCAAACTGCACTGAAGAAGGCACTGGGGAAAAACAAACTTCCAGAAATTGACAGAGTGCAAGCTAAAATGTTTCAAGAAACTGATATAGCACTGAAAGAACTCACTATTTAGAAGATGACCACCTGGCTAATCAACTGGAAGAAATCCTTATCTGTGTCCATTCCAAAGAAAGATGATCCAATTGAATATAAAAATGATAGAAACATTGATGTCACTTGCAAGTAAAATTCTGCTGAAGATAATTCAAAATGGTTACAGCAGTACATTGACAAGAAACTGTCAGAAATTCAAGCTGGTTTCAGAAGAGACTCTGGAACAAGGGATATATCATTGATGACCTCACATGGGTTTGGGTTAAAAGCAAAATATAACAGAAAAACATTTATTGAGCTTTACTGACTATGAAAAGGCATTTAACTGTGTGGCTCGTAAGAAACTATGAACAACATTTCAAAGAATGGATATTCCAGAACACAAAATTGTACTTATGAGGAACATATAGATCAATCAACAGGTAGCTGTTCAATCAGAACAAGGAGATACTTAACTGTTTGAGATCAGGAAAGGTGTGAGCAAGGATTGTGTCCCATCAACATAATTAATCTGTATGTTGAGAAAATAGCAAATCAGATGGGTTATTTGAAGAAGAATGTGACATCAGGATTTCAGGGAACTGAAATATAACCACTTAGTCACTGTCAAGCTTTCGCATCCATATGAGGCTATGGAAAACACCATGGCTTGGGTCAGGCTCACCTTAGTCCTCAAGCTGACATCTTTGCTTTTCAACACTTTAAAAAGTTCCTGTGTGGCAGATTTGCCCAATGCAATACGTCGCCTGATCTCTT
>NW_006414989.1:5538-6397 GCF_000296735.1 Chrysochloris asiatica | reverse complement strand
GAAACCCTATACAGCATCGCTATGGGTTGAAACAACAAGAAGCATTTGGCTGACCAAACCTACCTGTCTGACCCAGCTCACAGTCCCACACGGTGGGGACGGGGCAGGGAGGGATGATTGCTGTTGGAATTAACTAAGGGGGTCTCTTAGACATTGCAATCTAAGCTGAACACTGGTTAGATCATTTCAAGCTGGTCAAGGCTAAGGCCACTAAAATTCCATTATGAGACATTATGAAAAGATTATCGGCAAAAAAGAGCATGCTTCCCAATGTGAGTCATGCCCAAGTCTGTAGACTGCCTGCTTGTTGTTAAAAATCATGTGACCCATGCATACAAAGGGGCTACGGAGAGTTCATAGAAAATTAAAATGAAAAGATCATGAAATTTTCCCAAGAACTTTTTGAAGTCCTTTCCTGTGTGGATTTCAGATTTTAGAAACAATCTTGGTTATTCTGATGTCAGTCTTCCCTTACAGATGAGGAAACTAAGGCCCAGAGAGGGTGCTGAGTAAAGTACCCAAGGACACACAGAGGAGCCAGGGCTGGGCTCCAGGGCACAGGGTGAGTTCCAGGTGATTTCCACTTCCTTTCATCTGTAGCTGCTGGGCCTATCAATCAAGTGCCCACTCCTGGCTCCCCACAATTCAGCACGCAGCCCCACCCTTCCTGTCCTGCCTAGAGTGTCTGTGATGGATTCAATAGTGTCCCCCCACCCCCAAATTAAGGCGCTCTGGTGGGGTAGTGGTTACGAATCCGGCTGCTATCCTCAGGATTAGCAGTTGGAAACTACCAGCTGTTCTGTGAAAGATGAGGCTTTCTGCTCCCGTAAAGATTTACAGCCTCGGAAACCCTATACAG
>NW_006414989.1:0-1163 GCF_000296735.1 Chrysochloris asiatica | reverse complement strand
CTGGAAGCTATGCCACAGTATTTTAAATACCAGCAGGGTCACTCACGGTGGGCAGGTTTTAGATGAGCTTCCAGATGAAGACAGACTAGAAGAAGGAGAGACAAACTACTTCCAAATAATTAATCATTGAAAACCTTATGAATAGCAGAGAAACACTGTCAGATATAGTGCCAGAAAAAGAGACCCTCAGGTTGGAAGGCACTCAAAATGAGACTGGGGAAGAGCTGCCTCCTCAAAGTAGAGCTGACCCTGATGATATGAATGGAGTAAAGCCTATGGGAGGAAAGCACACGGGCTTCATTTACTGAGGGGGCACAACTCAAAATGAAGAGAAACAGCTGTGAATATCCACTGAAAATCAGAACATGGAATGTACAATGTATGAATCTAAGAAAATTGGAAATTGTAAAAAATGAAATGGAACATATAAACATCAGTATCTTAGGCATTAGTGGGCTGAAATGGACTGGCATTAACCATTTTGAATCTGATGACCACATGGTTTACTATGCCAGAAATGACAAATTGAATAGGAATAGTGTTGCATTCATTGTCAAAAAGAACATACCCAGATTAGTTATGAGGTATAACACTCTCTGTGATAGGATAATATCCATGCACCTACAGGAAGCCCAGTTAATACCACTATTATTCAAATTTATGCACCAACCACTAAAGCCAGTGAGAATTAAATAGAAGAATTCTACCAACATCTTCAATCTGAAATCGATCAAACATGCAATCAAGATGTATTGATCATTACTGGTGATTGGAATGCAAAGGTTGGAAACAAAGAGGAAGGAAAGGTTGGAAAATATGGCCTTGGTGAAAGAAATGCTTCTGGAGATCGCATGATAGAATTCTGCAAAACCAATGATCTGTTCATTTCAAATACCTTCTTTAGGCAGCATAAAAGAAAATTTTACACATGGACCTCACCATATGGAATACACAGATATCAAATTGATTACATCTGCAGAGAGAGATAATGAAAAAGCTCCATATTATCAGCCAAAACAAGGCCGGGGCAGATTGTGGAACAGGTCATCAATTGCTCATATGCAAATTCTGAAGCTGAAGAAAATGAAAACAAGTCCATGAGAGCCAAAATATGACCTTGAATATATCCCACCTGAATTTAGAGATCATCTGAAGAACAGATT
>NW_006414988.1:3498-5053 GCF_000296735.1 Chrysochloris asiatica | reverse complement strand
CTAATGTATTCCCATGTAGACTATCACACAATTCACAATAAAACATTAAAAAAAAAAAAAATAGACCAGCTCTCATTAAAATTCAGCCATGAATAGTATGGTAACTGATTAGATTAAAGTGAGTGGATTAAAAGGCTGATTTGATATTCATTTGAAAATACAGAATTCTGATGTGTTTCTCAAATCATATAAAAATTAATCCAAGTTGAAAAACAATCTAAATGTAAGTGGTAAAACCATAAAACTTCTAGAGATAATGTTGGAGATAACATTCTACAGATGACAACATCTTTATGATATTGCTTTAAGAAATCACTATGCATTAGAAAATGCAAATCAAAATAACAAAGAGATATCATATCATTCCAGCATTAATAGGAAAGATTTTGAAAAATAGAAACAAATAATCAGAAAAAAAGATGCTGGTGAGGGTAAAGGGAGACTGGAATCCTCAAACACTGCTGATGGGAGAGTAACATGGTGCAACCACTGTGGAAAATGGTATGTCTTTTCCTTAAAACATTGTAAATAGAAATACGATGTGATTGACGAGTACCTAGCTGGTATATATTCTAGGGAAATAAGAGTTAAAACATGAATAGTTATATGCACACCCATGCTCATGTCAGCACTATTCATAGTAGCAAAAAGACAGAAACAACTGAAATGCCCATCAATGGAAGAGTGGAGAAACAAACTATTTTACACACACACGACAGAATACTATGCAATATTAAAGGATTAAAACGAATCTATGAAACAGCCCATAACATGTATGAACATGGAAGACATAATGTTTAGTAAAACAGGTCAATTACAAAAAGACAAATATATGAGACTCTTATTTTCAAAGGTCAAGAAAAGGTTTCCACATTAAAAGAAACATTCTTTAATGGTTATCAGGGTGGGAGGGGAAGGGAAGATAAACCATTAACTAGAGAGTAGATGTATATTAACTTGGATGAAGTGGAAGACAATATACATTATGCTGGTGATCAGCAAAAGATGCTCTTTTACTACCTAATTTCTTCCATTCTCTTTAACATCTCTATGATGGAGAGCAAGTTTCAGATACAGATTTTGGTCTTTATTTCTTGTCTTTTCAATCATTGTTCACTTTTTTCTTGTATGATATTTTTAATGTTATCCCACAACTCTTCAGTTCTTTGGTCACTAGTATCTAACGCATCAAATCTGTTCATGAAATGATCTCTAAATTATGTGGGATATGTTGAGGCTCATGTTTTGGCTCTTGTGGCCTTATTTCGTCTTCAATTTCAGCCTGAGTTGATGGTATATTACACAGTCTGTCTCTGTCCTTGCTGTGGCTGCTGATATGGATTTTTTCCACTGTCTCTTCCTACAGACACAATCAGTTCAACTCCTGTGTATTCTGTTTGGTGAAGTCCATGTGCATGTTGTTGTTGTTGTGGTTAAGTGCCGTTGAGTCGGTTCCGACCCATAGTGAGCTTGAACTGCCAACCTTGTAGTTCAAATGGCTTTGCAGTCTGGCACATTAACCCGCAACAACACATCACCTTTTATTTAAAAGGTT
>NW_006414988.1:2109-3063 GCF_000296735.1 Chrysochloris asiatica | reverse complement strand
CTGGTAGTTTTGAACTGCTGACCTTGTGTTTCGCAGCCCAATTCATAACCACTACGCTCCCAGAGCTCCTGAAGAAGTTGGTAGAATTGTTAAATTTCATCATCAATGACTTTAGTGGTTTGTGAGTAAATTTGACTAGTAGTGGTACTAATTGATCTTCCTTGCAGGCATATTTATATTGTTCTATCACAGACAGCTTCATACTTCAAGATAGATCTTGGAATGTTCTTCTATTTTTTCCTTGTAATTAAAAAAGTCTTTTTATTGGGAATTGAGTGAAGGTTTACATACAAAATCATTAGTTTTACATTCAGCATATTATGCACTTTTTTTTCATCTCAATGATTACATTCAGCAACAAAAGTTAGCCCAATTTCTCCCTATGATTTCTATGTCCATTCTACCCACCTTCCCACCCCTTCTTAACTTTGTACTTAGGTAAACATTGCCCTTTTGATTTTAAATGATTGACCATTCCAGGGTGAACATACCGTGTCTACTGCATGGCTAAAAATTGGGCCAAAGGGTGAATTCCTTTCTAGACCTGAAGGATGACCAAGGGCCATCATCTCAGGTATCTCAGTAAGTCCAGTCTTTTTAAAAAATAATTTTGAGTTCTGTTCCACATTTTCTCCCACTTTATTCAGGACCTTCTAATGTGATCCTTTACATCGCTATTGGTAGTGATAGCCGAGTACATTCAATTTCTTTGGTCTCAGAGTTGTGGAGACTTTTATTCTTTGTATTAATTGATTCCATGCATATTCATTTCTTATCACTCTTTCACACATAGAGAGACAAATAGTTGCATTTTAGATGGCCACTAATGAGTTTTTAAGATCCCAGACACTACTCATCAAAGTTGTTTTTGTTAGGTGCCATCGAGTCGGAACTGACTCATAACGACCTCATGCACAGCAGAACGAAACAATGTCCGATCCTGGGCCAACCTCA
>NW_006414988.1:0-554 GCF_000296735.1 Chrysochloris asiatica | reverse complement strand
AGGTTGGCCCAGGATCGAACATTGTTTCGTTCTGCTGTGCATGGAGTCGCTATGAGTCGGTTCCGACTCGATGGCACCTGACAACAACCTGACAAGGGTGGAGGGTTAGAGAAAAAGAGGAAGACCCCTCCCAGTGAGATGTATTGGCAAAGTGGCAGCATCAATGGGCTCAAGCATGGCAATAATACTGAGGTGCATATAGTTGTTATGAGTCAGTGCCGACTCATTGGTACCTAACAACAACAACAATAACATCTGTAAGTATGGGTGCTCTTGTGCATCTCCCCTCACTGTATCAGCTGCATGCTTCACACTCTGCTCTCATCCTCTGTGGCCATACCCCCGTCCCTGGGCCCAGAAGTTCCCAGTTTCCGTCATACTGCTGGTTAAGGAGGTCTCAATGCAGGTTAACAGGAGTCTATTCATTGTGGTCGGACCCATCTTACAACTTCATTGCTGTTTTTCCCCCACTTCCCCTTATCAGTGACCAACGTGGTCAGCAGCAGGCCCACATGCCTGCTCTTGTACTACCCTTGAATTCCAATCTTGGAAGG
>NW_006414987.1:4688-5179 GCF_000296735.1 Chrysochloris asiatica | reverse complement strand
TATATAGCTATTTATAAACACACACAAATATATATATATATATACCAGATACACACACATGCATTTCACCCTTATAATATGAGAGAATTTCTTGCATTTGGATCCAACACAAAACAAAATGCTTATGAACAGCTATAAGAACCAATGTGCATATTACCATAATCAGAGTGCTAGGGTGAAGTCCTAGCTAGTGAACTATATAATGCATTAATTGGGTGGAAATAAGGAAGTCTGCCAAGGTTTAAATTTAATGAAAACTAAATATATGAAAATCCAAACTGCAGTCTTTTCTTCAATCTCCACAAAAAGAGGTCTGCTCTTTGGGGAGTTTAAGTAACTTGCTTGATGATTAGACTATTGCTAGCAAAGACTGAGGGAAGATGGTGTATATCATGACCCCTTTTCCTTTATTGCTCAATGTTAGTATGCATCTGTGCTTTTAAGTGCCAGTATTCAGTAACTTCTGAGTTCTCTATTTCTTTTTTTTTTTT
>NW_006414987.1:1763-2898 GCF_000296735.1 Chrysochloris asiatica | reverse complement strand
CCCACCACTGGTGGGTTCTTCCTCCATGCATGTGCACAGATACACTCAGCCCAAGAGCCAGCCTGAAAGTGCTTTTCAATAGGTAAAAAGCCAGAAAAAGGGGTGTGGAGACTGAAAGAGTGTTTTAAAACAAAACAGGCCAAAAATTAAATAAAATCCTGATGTATAGCCTAACAACCAATTTATCAGACTGTTTTGAAGGCAAGAAGCTGAAAGAGGACATTAAAGTCATACTCATATTAGGCTCATATATTTTTTTTTTTTCATTTTCTTCTCTACCTCATCTCCCTTTTCTGTCATTATAGACTACATTAACCAATGTAGTTTTTCTTGTTGTTGTTGCTGTTGTTTTGTTTTGTTTTCTTGTTTTTTGTGTGTTCTTTTGCTGTTGCTGTTGCTGTTTTTCTGTTTTATGTTCCACCTTTTACATTTGGTGGACACTTTCTTGCCCTATACTACCCAAGAAGAGACAGCATCTGCTGCCATATAGTCAAGCTACAATCACACTCTATAAAACACCAAAATCCAGGCAAGAGCCAATACCAGCTGTCATACATCAGGGAGACAGACAACACCAGTGAAAGTTACTTTGAGTTAAGAAATAAGAAGACTGAAACCCATGTCTTGATCACATCTACCTGGAGACGATCAGAAACCATAAAAAATACCAAAACACACATTCAAGTAAATATTAAGGCCACAGATAAACATTAAACATGTCCAAGAAGCAAAAGCAGATGATCATATCAGTATATGTCCAGAAAAAAGATAAAATGTCTGAGACAAATGACTTAGAGGTAGACCTGGACTCCGTTCTGGAAGGAGGGCAGGCCTTGAAATGCCTGCGAAGGAATTCTGAAAAGGGGTATTATAAAATGATTCAAAACACTTTACAATGGAGTTGATAAAAATAAGGAAGATGTCAGGAAAGCACTACAGAAACAATCAAATAAACATTGGAAACTATTCAAAACCTACAGAAAGAGGTCCAAATGATCAATAATAGAATATCAGAAATAGACAATATACTGAAAGGACAATGGAGTATAATATAAGCAATGAAACACAGAACTAGGGATCTGGAAGACAAATCTCTCAATACCACTAAGATAGAAGAGCAAGTAGAAAAAAGCAT
>NW_006414987.1:0-748 GCF_000296735.1 Chrysochloris asiatica | reverse complement strand
AGAATGGATAAGAAAACAAGATCCTTCAATGTGCTGTCTTCAAGAGAAACATCTTACACACAGAGACAAAAACAGATTAAACATCAAAGGTTGGGAAAAAAATACCAAGCTAATTGCAATAAAAAATGAAGAGGAGTAGGAATACTAATCTCTGATAAAATAAACATTAAGGCAAAAAGCAGCATAATAGATAAAGATGGACATTATCTCATGATCAAAGGGACAATTGAACAAGATGACATAACCATAATAAATATCTATTCTTACAATGAAAAAGCACCAAAATATATAAAGAAACTCTAATAGATTTGAGGAAAGAAATAGAAGCATCTACAACAATCGTGGGCAATTTTAATACAGTGCTTTCAAAAATGGATAGAACAACCAGAATGAAATTTGACAAAGATGCAGAAGAACTAAACAACAAAACCAGCCAACTAGACCTCATAGATGTGTACAGAGCATTCAATCCAACAACAACACAATACACATTCTTTTCCAGTACTCATGGAACATTCTCCAGAATAGACCATGTGTTAAGCCACAAAACAAACCCCCATAAATTTACAAATGTAAAAATACTACAAAGCATCTTCTCAGACCACAATGCTATCTAGAAATCAACAATAGGAAGACCAAGGAAATCAAGTCAAATACATGGAAACTGAATAACACCCTGCTGAAAAGTGACTGGGTAGAAGAAATAATTAAACATGAACTCACAAAATTCTTAGAAACAAATGAGAAC
>NW_006414986.1:3979-5122 GCF_000296735.1 Chrysochloris asiatica | reverse complement strand
GGCATAGTAAACCATCAGGTTCAAAATGGCCAATACCAGTCCATTTCAGCTGACTAATGCCTAAGATATTAATGTTTATGCATTCCATTTAATTTTTGACAACTTCCAATTTTCCCAGATTCATACTTCATACATTCCAAGTTCTGATTTTCAATGGATGTTTATAGCTGTTTCTCTTCATTTTGAGTTGTGCCCCATCAGCAAATGAAGGTCCCTCCGACTTTTCTGCCATGGGCTCTACTCCATTCGTGTCATCACAGTGAACTCTTCTTTGAGGAGGCATCTCTTTCCCAGTCGTAGTTTGAGTGCCTTCCAACCTGAGGGGCTCATTATCCGGCACTATATCTGACAATGTTTCTCTGCTATTCATAAGGCTTTCCAGGCCTAAATATTTGGAAATAGTTCTTCTCTCCTGGAACATCATCTGAAACCTGGCCACCATGGGTGACCTTGCTAGTATTTAAAATACCGGTGGCATAGCTTTCAGAATAGCAGCAACTCACAAGCCACTACAGTATAACAAACTGACAGAAGTGGTGGCCATTTGGTTTTAAGTGGAAACTGTCACTTTAAATTTTGAGGAGATCTGTGTGCATGCATTGTAGAACCCTCCAGGGGTGGGGGTGGGGAGTCCATTCACTCAGGTATCCCCTCTAGTCACCAGAATGGAGGTGTTCAGACAGTGAAAGACCCATGAACAAATACCAAAAAAAGAATGTCTATACCTGTATCTCCTGTGGTTCTCTCAGGCATTCATGGCTGTTTTGATCCTTCACCTGCTTGGTCTCTCCTAAGATGGTGGCTCTGGAAGCAGCTGAGCGTCTTGAATTAGAAAGTAATGTATTTCTGGATTCTGCTACAAATTCCCCTAGCTGTAAGCCTTCCAAGCTTCTAATATTCCTTTATATGTGGTTCAGAGTTCTAGCACCATCCTCTGAGCCTGCTTGCTCTGGTATTCTGTGTTTTTGCTGACGTAGTTCCTTACTGCACATGGAAATTAAAGTTATCCAAATTTTCAAACAGAAAGTAAAATTCTGTGTATTTCTTATATCATCTTGTTTTTTAAAAATGTTTTATTGCGAATTATGTGATAGTTTACATGGCAGAATATTAGATTTATGTTTATTCTGTTGTATATCATTT
>NW_006414986.1:1804-2921 GCF_000296735.1 Chrysochloris asiatica | reverse complement strand
AGCGCATATCTGTTCATGTATTCCCATTGAGTATTACACTTGGAAGAGGATTTGCCCTGAGGGGAGCCGACCACTTACCTAGATGTCTCCTGGGTTAGCAACTTGCTTGTTTTTGTAGTAATCAGTTGGACTACGTTTATTGTTATGTATTTTTCCTGTCCGTCTTTCTTTCAATAAGTATCTTCAGTTCTTCTAGCTGTTCCAGGCTGGTCTGCTTGTCCTTTCAACTGGAAATTTCCCATCTCAGAAGGTTCAGGATGGTCTTATGGTCTTATGTAATGCAAAGGCTCTGCAGAAAGTCTCCTTTGCTGGGCACCTTGTAGCCCATTTTAGGTATTCCAATCAGTAATAGGCAGAACACAGACTTACAAACTTCCTATGATGATGTTCCTTTCTCTCTCCCTCAAGTGTCTATTTTATAAGGTAAACAAGAATACACAAAATTCAAAAGACAGTCAAGATTCATAGCTTTATTTCACCCATTTTGGCCATTCCAACCATGCCTCAATCTCTGTATCCCAGAGTTCTGTGGTGTTCAGGTTGTGCATCATTATTTACCTCTGTCCCATGTAGCCCATGAAAATCTGCCTAATTGTTTTCCCATCAGCCTTGTTCTTCCAACCTTCTCTCTTTTCTTGTTTATCACCCCTCTCCACAGCACCCAAACTATCCTATGTCTATTCCCTACCCTGTGCTCCACCTTCCTGTCCCTCACCTCATCCCACCTCCCACATCCAGGTAACCAGCAAAGACTTTCCCTCCCCTTTAGTATGGGTTCTTTTATTTAGTCTTTTACATTAGTGATCTTATGGAGTATTTCTCCTTTTGTGACTGACTAATTTCACTCAACATAATGTCCTCAAGGTTCATCCATGTTATGCGGTGGCTTGCAGCTTCCTTGATTTTCTTCAAAGCAGTATAGTATTCCATTGTGACTATGTACCACATTTTGTTTATCTATTCTTCAATTGATGGTAACTTAGGCTGTCTCCATTTTTTTTTTTCCTATTGTAAATAGTGCTGCTATGAACATTGTTATACATATATCTACTCATGTTATGGCTCCTATTTCTTATGGGTAAATACCAAGTACAGGAGTTGCTGGATCATAAGGTAT
>NW_006414986.1:0-532 GCF_000296735.1 Chrysochloris asiatica | reverse complement strand
ACTTTGCTGAATCTTCCAATGAGCTCTAGTAGCTTTTTTTATGAGTCTTTGGGATTTTCTATGTATAGGATCATATTATCTGCAAATAGAGAGAGTTTTACTTCCTCTTTGACAATTTGTTGTTGTTATGGGCCATGGAGTTGGTCCCAACTCATAGCGTCCCTGTACAGGGTTTCCAAGGCTGTAAATCTTTACAGGATCAGAAAGCCTCATCTTTCTCCCATGGAACAGCTGGTAGTTTTGAACTTCTGACCCTGAGGTTCACAACCCGATTTGTAAGCACTACACTACCAGAGCTCCTTTTTGCCAATTAGAAAAGTAATCAATGTAAACCACTATATAAATAACAAAAAAGAAAATAACCCAGGATCATCTCTGAGTTGATGAAGAAAAGGAATTTGACAAAATCCAAAATCCATGCCTCAACACTCAACAATGTAGGAATTGAAAGGAAATTTCTCAATATAATTAAGAGCATATACACAAAACCAACAGCATACATTACTCTCAATGGAGATAAATTGAAAGCCTT
>NW_006414985.1:0-5055 GCF_000296735.1 Chrysochloris asiatica | reverse complement strand
AGAACATATCCAGATCAGTCATGAGGTAAAACGCTGTCTGTGATAGAATAATATCCATGAGCCTACAGGGAAGCCCAGTTAATACAACTATTATCCAAATTTACACAACAACCACTAAAGTCAGTGAGGATGAAACAAAAGAATTCTACCAACTTCTTCAATCTGAAATTGATCAAACATGCAATTCAACATGTAGAACATTGTCTTTGTGGATTATATTACACCAATTGACCATGGTGTCCCTTGAGGCTTTGGTCCTGAGCCCTAGGTCCAGCGAATTGTGCTCTCAAGGTGTTTGGTAGTGTTTAAGAAGTTTTCATAGCTTTGGCTCCCTATATGCTCCACCACATTCAAAGGTAAATAAATACCCATGTAGAAATTAAAGAAAAGAAAAAGAAATTGTTTAACCTAGATGGGTTCTAAAGTTAGTCAAGACATGTAAAAATCTACAGAACAGAGTGATTTTTTCAGATGGTCCGATTTAGTTTTCTTCATTTCACTAAGATTTTCTTTTATTATATCTTTGAATACTCTTTTGTATCACATTTCAATTCTCTGCTTTAAATCCATCAGTCATTCGTATTTTGTACTGTGTTTGTCTTCTGTATCTATTAAACTAGAGTGCTGGTGTGGCATTGTGGGATAATGCACTAGACAGTAATGTCAGTTTGAACCACAAGGTCTGCCACTCCTTAGAAACCCTATACAGGGTCACTATGAGTCAGAACTGACTCAACAGTACTTAACAACAACAACATCTATCAAACCAGTCAAAGCCAATGTGTGGCAACCCCATGTTTTCAGAACAACGTTTTCAAGACCATGACCTTTTAGAAGAAGATCGTATTGTGTGGTTCCTCTAGGTGTACTCCAACTGCCAACCCTACTGCTAGCAGCTGAGTGCTCAACCATCCGTGCCACTCAGGGACTCTCCACAGGTATGAAGATTAACATTCCAACACATATTTGCTTCTGTTGTTATTCCAACTCATAGTGACACTGTCTAGGGTTTCCGAAGAGTGTCTGGTGGCTTTGAACCACCAATCTTGCAGTTCAAATTGACCTTGCAGTCCAATGCATTACCCTGTAGCACAACACCAGAACTCCACATATATTTGGGGAGGATATGAGTCAATCCCTAGCAAAGGTGCCATGGAGTTTCCCTCAGAATTTGACTCAGTCCCACACTTGAGTGACAAACCTTGGAAAATGGGAAAACCTCACCTCTGCTTGGCTTTCTACTGAGTTCTGGTGTAGTAGGTAGGGTCTTTGATTTCCATGACTTTCTCTC
The DNA here is from genome assembly GCF_000296735.1 of Chrysochloris asiatica. Classification (NCBI taxonomy): domain Eukaryota; kingdom Metazoa; phylum Chordata; class Mammalia; order Afrosoricida; family Chrysochloridae; genus Chrysochloris; species Chrysochloris asiatica. Next base: position 3,764 of record NW_006414985.1, on the reverse strand, counting down.
ACCTGTTTGCTAAAGCCACTTGCTCTACCTTAGAATAATAATCAACCATTTGAGATCAAAAGGCAGCATTTACCCAAGGACAAAGTTCAGAAGGGCTAGGAACTAAAGAGGAATAAAAACAGTTAACACAGGGAGGCAGTGGGATAATTGATATTTCATTTATAGGAATTATAATCAATGACATGAAATGAAGTATGTATGAACTGTTGACTGGAAATCTGATCTGCTCTGTAAACCTTCACCCAATTCACAACAAAACATCTAGAAATAGATGAATAAACCACTTAACTGTAAGTATAAATAAATAAACACCAATATTTATTATTTTAGTACAAAAACAAAAAATTTCCTCTTGGTCCCCTTTTCCTCTCTCCAAAGAGACAGGGAGTCTTGATGATCATTCTTAGAGGTTGGGCAACCCAGAATAAATCTTTCTTTTTCTTGGTCTCCAATCCCACGTTGAAAGGATCTCTGGTAACATAGTGGTTATGAGTTGGGCTGCTGGTCTCACAGTCAGCAGTTTGAAACTACCAGCCGTTCCGTAGGAGAAGCTTTCTGCTCCTGTAAAGATGAGGCTTTCTGCTCCTGTAAAGATTTTCAGCCTCGGAAACCCTGTTGCTATGAGTTGGAACTGACTCCAGGGCACATAACCACCATCAACGACCCCACTTTGAAGGTAATGCCATGAGGGTACACAGGGTTGATAGGGAGAAGCAACTTAAACATGGGTTACCAAAAATGGGGGCTACAAAGGCACGAAGTGACTGGCTCACAAGCTTTCAAGAGTGCGCTTAGTTTCAGAATGAGGGAGATAGGATAGAATCCCCACTGAATAGCTTTCCTCTTGTCTAAATGGGTCTGGTGAAAGGGAATGTGGGAGGATAGGGATAGGATTCTTATGCTTCAATAGTGAGTAATTGTTATCATGTGTACTTGTGATCATCACAACTATAAAGGTAGAAGTTATGTATCAAAAAGAGGGGAGTAGTTAATCTTACATTCCAGGAACAGAGGACACTAGGACCATCTAGAGGGAAGAGCATGAGCCGAACATGGGACCCTAACCAGAGAAGCAGCAACAACAGAGATGGAGGCAGAGGTAATGATATGGAGAGATAGAGCAGCTGAGGACTCTAGACCAAGGAACGAGAAACACTGTGTGGCAGCAGGTAGGAGGCTGGCTTGCAAAATGTGCCCTTTGTTGCTTAAATGAACATATATTTCCTGTGTGTTTTGTGTACATTAAAAAAAGAAAGAATAGAGGCAAATACTATTAGCCAATTGTGCATGAAGTGGATTGTAATCATTGCAGTGAAACAAAATACGATTGGTTGAGTGCAAAACTGATGATCTGCCCTGTAAACTATCACTCAATTTACAATAAAAGGTTTAAATTAAAAAAAAAAAAAAAAGAAGGTTTAAGCAGTGTTATGGATTCGATTGTTTCCCCAAAATATGTCAACTTGGCTAGGCCATCATTCTCATCAGCAGTTATGCAATGATGTAACTTAGTAGTTTTCTAATGATATAGTAAAGCGATCTGTTGTAATAAAGCATCTGATGTAATAAAACAATTGTCCAATTAGTTGTAAGAGGATTAGGTTGGGATGCAGCAGCCTTACCCATGCCCATGTGGTTATTTAACAAGAGACAAAATAAAGATGTGAGCAAAGATCAGAAAGACCTACTACTACCAAGAGGAGAACATTGGAGTGCACTAAGAACCTTCTAGCACCAAGAGGTACAAAGAGAGAAAGTCTTCCCTTAGAAACAGTGCCCTGAATTCAGACTTCAGCCTCCTAAACTGTGACCAAATTCATTTCTGTTTATTGAAGCCACACCCTTTTAAAGGGGAGGGTCCATGAAAAAGAGGAAGACCAGCCAACCAGATGGGTCGGCACAATGGCAGCAGGAATGACCTCAAGCAGAACAACGATCGAGATCGATCATGAGGATGGTGCAGGGCCAGGCAGTGTTTCGTTCTGTTGTGCGTAGGTTTGCTGTGAGTCAGAACCAATTCAAAAGCACCGAACAACAACAACAACAACAACAACAAGCTTCCATAGGTGTTGACTGTGGATTCAAGCAAAATGAAATCTTTGGCTACTTCAATCTTTCCTCCATTTATCATGATGCTATTTATTAGACCAGTTTTGAGGATTTTTTGCCTTCTTTACCTTGAATTGCAATCCATACTGCAAACTAGAGTTTAAGATACTTATCAGTAAGTATTTCAAGTTATCTGCATATCACAGGTTATTAATCCAATCCTGACGCCATGTTCTTTATATAATCCAGTTTCTTGGATTATTTGTTAAACATACAGATTGTATAAATATGGTGAAAAGATACAACCCTAATGCATACCTTTCCTGGTTTTAAACCATTCCATACCCCCTTGTTCTATTCTAAAAACTGCCTCTTGGTCTATGTACACATTCCTTGTTAGCACAATTATGTGTTCTACAAAATCCATTCTTCTCAATGTTATCCATAGTTTGTTATGATCCATACAGTCAAATGTTTTTGCATAGTCAGTAAAGCACAAGTAAACATTCCTGGTATTTTTTGCTTTCAATCAACATCCATCTGACATCCGCAATGATATCCCTCATTCCATGTCCTCTTCTAAATTTTTGCTTAAATTTCTGGTAGCTCCCTGTCTATGTAATCCTGTAACTGTTTGTGAATTATCTTCAGCAATATTTTATTTACATGTGATGTCAATGATATTTTGAATAATTTCTGCATTCCACTGGGTCTCCTTTTTTTTGGAATGAGCACAAAGATAGACTTCTTCCTATTAGTTGTTGGCCTTCCAAATCTCTTGTCATACTACTACAAGAATAAGCAAGTTGTTCAGCCAAGAGCCATCAAGGCAAGCAGTCAAGTCCATTCAGGGCAAACCCCCTTCCAAGACTGAGACTCAAGGGGAATACACGAGCAGGCATGTGGTCTTGCTGGTGACCACACTGGTCTACAGATAGGGGGAAATGGGGAAAAAACAACAATGAAGTTGTGAGCTAAGTCCAACCATGTTCAACAGCCTCCTGTTAACCTGGATTGAGACCTGATTGGCTAGCAGTATGGCGAGAACTGGGGACTCCTGGGCCCAGGGACATGGACATGGCCCCAGAGGACTAGAGCAGAGAGTGAAGCATCTAGCTGGTATGAAGAGATGGGATATGCACAAGAACACCCATACTTGCAGATAGTACTAATTTGACCTGGCTTCAATGGCTGGATGATCAGAACTTGACTAGAGGAAGAAAGCAGAGAAAAAAAAAGAGTAATCCACTACAATTTGATGAACTTGATCTATACTTATGGATGTAGTAGCTCAAAAGAGGGGATGAATCATTATAGCTAGGATCATTTCCACCCCCTCAGTACACAGGTTTGACAGGGATGGGCAACTTAGACATTGACTACCCAAAATGGGGGCGGGGGTGGGTGGGTACGGAGCTACAAAGGCATGAAGTGACCAGCTTACAAGCTTTTAAGAGGGAGCCTAGTTCCGGAGGGTGTGGGGCAAGGTAGAATCTCCACTGAGTGTTTTCCAATCTGTTGGGACAGGGCTGATGAAAGGAGATGGGGATAAAACTCTTGTGGTTCAGTAGTGAATAATTGCTATCAGGACTGATTGTGAATGTTGTAAATGTAAAGGTCGATGTTTTGTAACAAAAGGAGGAAGTGATCGACTTTGCAGTCCAGGAGCGGAGGACCCTAGGATCATGAAAGGAGAAGAGCAGAGTGTGGGACCC
>NW_006414984.1:2719-5031 GCF_000296735.1 Chrysochloris asiatica | reverse complement strand
TCTTCTAGCTTACTAGTTCTGTCTTCCATTTCTTCTATTCTGCTCCTTTCCCCTTTCAGTGTATTGTCCATTTCTGATATTTTATTATTAGTCATCTGGACCCGTTTTTGCAGGTTTTGAATTGTTTCCAGTGCTGTATCAATCTTGTTTGATTGCTCTTGTAGTACTTTCCTGACTTCCTCCTTGTTTCTTCCACCCCTTTTCAGAGCAGGTGAATTTGTTTCTATATCATTCTTCTGAATACCTTCTCAGGCACATCCAAAACTTGCTCTTCCTCTTCTGGGGAGCCTTTGTCTGTCTCCATCACATTTGTCTCAGTTTCTCTTTTCTGTTTTTGGATATGTTTTGAGATTGTTTGTTGTGTTTGGGATCATTTGTTGTGTTTGAGATCATTCGTTTGTCATTTCCAGTACTTATGTGGGTTTTTTAATGCTTGAATAGATGTTTTTTGTTGTGTTATTAAGCTTACTGGGTGTCTCCTGGTAGATATGATCAGAAGATAGGCTTCCCTTTTCGCATGTAATGTTTAGCAGCTGTTATTGGCTCTTGTCTCAATGGTGGAGTATTATGAGGTATGCTTGTAGGGCCATGTGTGCTGTCTCTTTTTGGGTAACATAGGGAGAAAAAGCTCCCACCTCCAGGAAAAAATGTGTGATCAAAAGGCCCAAAAGTAGAAGCAATATAAAAGCAGGGACAAAAACCTCCACTTTGAAACAAAAATAAAACTCTTTGTGTGTTCTGTAGAAGCCTCCAGTAGTGAGTGGGGGTGTCCACTCACTCAGGCCCCTCCTCTAGTCACCACCGTAGAGGTGTGCAGATAGATATTGAGAAGTTAATGGGAGAAAGATTATTTGCTGTTTTTGTCTCTGAAAGTCAGTTAAGTATCTGCATGTACACTGCATAATTCTTGCAATAGTTCCATCTTTTTATGTTGGGGTTTTACAAATTGTTCATATGGTTTGTCTGTCAGGCCAAATCTGCTTTTTTTCTTTCTGGATAGGCAGGGGTTAATGGTCCCACACAAGTTAACATTAGGGCTGGGACCCAGGTAGAAATCAAAAGCAGCAGCCAAAGGATTTGCCCTTGGACAGATGGGGCTCTTTCTGGCTGTGCAGTGGGGAAGCTGTGGTCTCAATGCTGGACTTTTTTTGGGGTATGCACCCACCTACCTGAAGGCATCTGGGCTGGGCAAAGAAGGCACAACAGGGAAGAGGAGGAAAAAAAGCACATAGAATCCCTCCACAGACCTTTTGCAAATGTCACTTTGCTGCTTTTAGCTCTGCTTCCCTGTGTCAGTCTGGCTGTAGCTCCGCCTAGGCAGGATGGCTGCAGAGGGAATCCCATGCCTTGACCGATTTCTAAAATGTATTGTTTTCCTTTATACTGTGATTTTTCCACTGGTGGTTGCAGGAAACTGATGCCCTGACCCTTATACTAGATCCAGAACTCTGGTGCAATTTTGTGAGAGCTATGTCTCTGGATTTTCATCTCCTCCCTCATGGAGCCTGCCCACCTGACTCTGCTCTGCCAACTGGAAGTCACAAAATCATCTCATTGAGAAAAATTCAATTATCAACTGAAATAGCAGTGGGCAATTTATCCCATTTTATTAGAATTCTACCCAGCTCTTATTGAATTACTTTAGAGTACCTTTATCTTCAGGAACAACCACATTCTAATAGATGAATAACAGCCTAAAACAAAGAGTTTTGAAATGTACAGTAAATAGGAAGTTCCTCTTAGCAAAGAACAAAAACAACTGAGGGAATTTACTCATGTCATACATGCTATTTAACCTGTTCTAATTATATACCATTTGCTTAAAGTTCAAAAATGAGACCACGAGGGAGGAAGAAACAGTATGGGAGGAGAAAGAAGAAAGAAATAAGTGAGTGTCCAAAGACAATGTGAATTCTTTCTGCTTTTCAGTTTGTTGGATACCTTGAAAGATCATTTCTTGTATTATAGTTAAGTTGTTATCCTGATTATGAGATAGTTGGACTCTGGTTATGAGTTCATCAAAGGGTGATTGTGTTAGTACACCATATCATCTGTAACATCATGGAGGTGTTAGCTGAGTGAATAAATCTTGCCTGGACATCTTTGCTTTAACAGCATAAATTATCAAGATGCTAATTTGTGCTTTGTTTTGGCTGGTGTGAAATAATTAAAAAGAATGAGAGCTAGATGTATGATAGTGGTATACTTGTCATCTTTTCATCTACAAATTCTGTTATTACTGCTAGCTGACATTTGAGTTGACCCCCGACTAATGATGACTCCCGGAGTCCGATTACCATGGGTTTACTTGT
>NW_006414984.1:0-1784 GCF_000296735.1 Chrysochloris asiatica | reverse complement strand
TCTTCTCAGGTGCTACTTTTGGTTCCCTGGAGATCTCATGTGGCCTGGCATCTCATTATCTTCACACCCCCACCCCTTGCAAGCTGGCTTGCTTTCTTGCTTAAGCTCTTCTTTTATATCTCAAAAGAGATATGGCAAGACTTCGTCTCATATACTTCAGGCATGTTTTCAGGAGGGACCAATCCCTGGAGAAGGACATCATGCTTGGTAAAGTGGAGGCTCAGCAAAAAAGAGGAAGACTCCCAAGAAGATGGACAGATATAGTGGCAGCATTGATGAGCTCATGTAGAAACAATTGTAAGGGTAGTGCAACAACAATAATACTGCCTCCTTAACATAATAAAAATAATAAAACCCATTCCCAAATAAAATTGCAACCCTGGATACAGAGTTTAGCATTTGTTTTTGTTGTTAGGTGCCATTGAGACGTTTCCAAGTCTTAGTAACCCTGTAGCAAAGCCAAACACTGCCTGGTCCTATGCCATCCGCAAAATTGTCTAAGTCCATTGCTGCTTCCACTATGTTGGTTCATCTTGCTGGGGGTCTTCTTCTTCTTCATTGACCCTCCACTTTTCCAAGCATGATGTCCCTATCCAGGGACTGGTCTCTACTAACAACAGGTCCAAAGCACAAGAGAGTAAGTCTTGCCATCATCACTTCTAAGAAGCATTATGGCTGCACTTCTTCCCAGACAGATTTGTTAGATCTACTGGCAGTCCTTGGGACCTTCGAAAGTCTTCTCCAACACTGTAATTCAGATTAATAAATTCCTCTATGGTCTTTCGTAATTCATTGTCCAACTTTCACACACAATTGAAAATACCATGGTTTGGGTCAGGTTCACTTTAGTCCTCAAACTGATGTCTTTGCAATCACGTGTTCAATTAGTCCATTGGTCTACTTGATGCCACACGTCTTCAATTTTCATCACTCTTCTTTCTTCTGCATATGGAGAGACCAATGGTTGCTTATGACCTTTTAAAATCCCAGTCACTAGTTACCATAATAGGCTGTGTTATCCCAGTTGACCTCAGTGTCCCTTGACACACCTGGCATGAGACCTCAGGTCCAGCAATTAATTGCCTCAAGGTGTTTGGTGATGGCCAGGAAATTTTTATCATTTTGTCTCCTTTAGGCTCCACCACATTCATAGGCATGTTTGCAATAAAAGTAAATATCCAGGTACATATATCTGACAAATCCTTATATATTTGTGGATATACTCCCACTCTCCCTCTTATACCAATCCTGCCAGTGAATGTGGACACGTATCTACCTGTAGAACATTGTTGTTTTAGGGTTGCTTATATAACAGTATTTACCTCTAATCCCTTTAAAACTTCTCTTCCTCCCTGCATCTTCAGCAGTCTTCATGATGAAGGCTGTGGCCTTCCTGTCACCTGAGTTAGCGTGTTTCTAGCCAGAACCCTAGTGTGGTCCTGTAGGATAAGCACTGAACTTATAACCATAATAACTGCAAGATTTTCAGTTGAAACTCACCAGCCACTCACAGAAACCTTATACAGGGTCTCTGTGAGTTGGAACCGACTGAAGGCACACAACAATAACAACAATAACCTTCTAGCCAGTGAATTACTATTCCTTCCCTCCCACCTCTTGTCACTGCTATTTAGTGCCATGGAGTTGGTTCCTACTCATAGCAACCCTGCATAGGGTTTCCAAGAAGCAGCTAGTAGGTTTGAACTGCCAATCTTTTAATTAGTCCTACAGTGCTTATCTGCTTATCCTACAACGCCTCCCCAGGATTCTAAACTGAATGATGT
>NW_006414983.1:4292-5429 GCF_000296735.1 Chrysochloris asiatica | reverse complement strand
TTCTTAAGCAGTGCTTTGCTTATCCTGTGTCTCTTTCCTTTCCATATAAAGTTTGTATTTGACTTTTCCATCTCTTTGAAGAATGTTGTTGGAATCTGGATTGGGATTGCATTATATGTGTAAATTGCTTTGGACAATATTAATATTTTCATGATGTTGAGTCTTCCTATCCAGGAACATGGTAAGTCTCTTTTGGTTTCTTATAGTAGTGTTTTGTAATTTTCTTTGTATAGGTCCTTTGTTTCTCTGGTTACGTTTTCATCCTTTGTGAGGCTAAATATTTCATCCTTTGCGTGGCTATGGTATTGCTTTCCTAATGTCGTTTTCAGCGCTGTCATTGTAACTTTAGAGGAATCCAACTGATTTTTTATTATTATGATGGTCACAGAGGGAGTCCCATGTCTTGAACCATTTCTAAATCACAATGTTTTCCTTTATACCGTGATTTTTTTACTGGTGGTTGCGTGAAACTGACGCCCTGACCCGTATGCTAGACCCAGAGCTCTGGTGTAGTTTCGTGAGAGCAGCATGTCTTGGTTTTCAGTCCCTCCCCCATGGAGCCTGTCCTGCATGACTCTGCTTTGCTGCTGCCAAATCAGAAAGTCCCCGAGAGTTCTGTTGTACATAGAGTTGCTATGAGTTGGTACCGACTTGATGGCACCTAACAACAACACTGTTTCTTCAATGGCTGTACCATTTAACATTCCCACTTCAATAGGTTGTTGTTATGTGCCATGGAGTCAGTTCTGACTCATAGCGACCCTGTACAGGGTTTCTGAGGCTGTAAATCTTTACGGGAGCAGAAAGCCTCATCTTTCTCCCGCAGAGCAGTTGGTAGTTTCAAACTGCTGACCTTGTGGTTAGCAGCCCGATTCGTAACCACTACGCTACCTTCAGTGGGTAACGGTTCCAATTTCCCCATGTATTGTCAATATTTGCTATTTGCTAGTTTCTGTTTTCTTCTTGTTTGAATCTCAGTTATCCTAATAAGAGTGAAATGATATTTCATTTTGGTTTCTGATGGCTAATGACATTGTTTGGTGAGTATTTAAGATGTCCTTTTTGGTGAAGTGTCTATTCAAGTCCTTTATACAGCTTATTTGTATTTTTGTTGTTAATTTGTTGAAGATATATATA
>NW_006414983.1:2228-2881 GCF_000296735.1 Chrysochloris asiatica | reverse complement strand
AAACAAGCTATATGAATGGTTGAATGTGAAGCTGATGATGTGCCCTGTAAACTTTCACTCAATGCAAAATAAAAACATGTAATTTAAAAAAAAAAAAAGAATTTTATGATTTTAATTTGCACATTTAGGTCCTTAATCCATTTTGAATTTATTTTTTGTGTATGGTGTGAAGCATAGATCCTGTTTGGAACATTGGAATTTACAATAGACTCAAGAACCCAGGGAAAATAAGTTTAACGTTGATATGAGACATTTGGACACCATGATGGGAGAGAGGCATTCTCTGTTGCATCAAATTGCAATGTGTAACCAACTTCTTTCTCTTTGCATGGAAGTGAATGAGATATTGTCTGTCTTGATAACCATGCAATCTAGTAGGTGAGACTATGAAAGCACCAATAATGGTACTATAAGAAGATCTGAGCAACTAGAAGAACAAAATTGTTATTAATTGAGATGGGAAGCGCTGAGGGATAATCAGGTTTGCGGGAGACATGACACTGTGCATTTAAGTATATTAAGTGTAAGTGGCCCAGTAAGTATTCAAGTAGAAAATTTGAGCAGGCAGTTGGCTATGTTGTTGTTGTTAGGTGCCATCGAGTTGGTACCAACCCATAGCGACCTTATGCACAGCAGAACAAAACACTGCCCAA
>NW_006414983.1:0-1652 GCF_000296735.1 Chrysochloris asiatica | reverse complement strand
ATGGGTTTATTTCTGGATTCTCGTTTCTGTTTCATTGATCTATGTATCTTTCATTGTAACAGTACCAGGCTGTTTTGAACACAGTAGTCATGTAGTAAATTTTGAAATCAGGGAGTGAGAGGCTCCAGCTTTGTTGTTCTTCTTAAGCAGTGCTCTGCTTATCCTGGGTTTTTTTCTTTTCCATATAAAGTTTGTAATAGTTTTTTCCATCTCTTTAAAGAATGTCGTTGGAAACTGAATTGTGCTTGTGCTGTATCAGTAGATTGCTTTGTGTAGCATTGACATTTTCACAATGTTAAGTCTTCCTATTCACAGCATGCTATGCGATTCCATTTTTGTAAGTCACTTTTGGTTTCTTGTGGTAATGTTTTATAGTTTTCTTTGTATAGGCCCTTTGTTTCTGTGGCTATTGTAAATGGTATTTTCTTTTCTAATATTTTTTCAGCATTGTATTTATTAGTATAGAGGAATCCAACTAATTTTTGTATGCGGATCTTGTACCTTGCCACTTTGCTGAATCTTCCAATGAGTTCTAATAATATTTTGCTGAGTCTTCAGGGTTTTCTATGTATAATATCTTATCATTTGCAAATAGAGTTTTGCTTCCTCTTTGCCGATTTTGATGCCATTAAGTTTCCCTATCTTGCCTTATAGCTCTGGCTAAGACTTCCAACATAATATTGAATATGAGTGGTGATAAAGCACATCCCTGTCTGGTTCCTATTCACAGTGAGAGGGCTTTCAGTTTCTCTCTATTGAGTGTGATGTTGGCTATTGGCTTTGTATATATGTTCTTAATTATGTTGAGGAGTTTCCCTTCAATTCCTACTTTGAGTATTTTTATCAGAAATGGATTTTGGATTTTGTCAAATGCCTTTTCTGCATCAATTCATATATTCATGTGGATGTTTACCTTTTTTTAAAATTTATATGATGGATTACATTGTTTTTTGCTTTTTCTACTATCGAACATTCCTTGCATCCCTGACATGAATCCCACTTCGTCATGATGTATTATTATTATATATATTTTTGAATTCTGTTGGCTTAGGATATTGTTGAGAATTTTTGCATCCATGTTCATAAGGGATATTGGGCTATAATATTCTTTCTTAGTGATGTCTTTCCTGATTTTTGTATGCAAGCTAAGTTTGCTTCTTAAAATGTATTAGGAAAATTTCCACCCTTTTCTATATTCTGGAATAATTTGAGCAGTATTGGTGACAGCTCTTCCCTGAATGTTTGGTAAAATTCACCAGTGAAGCCATCTGTACCTAACTTTTTTTGGCTCATAGAGTTTCATTTTCTGTTTTGAACATAAAAATTCCATTTATTTATCCATTTATGACACAGTACACAAGAGGCAAAGTGTTTCACATCATAGATTTCACTTCCAACTCCTTGGAATGTTCATTTCTTTGACTGAAAGGAGAGACTCACCAGGAAAGCTGGACAATACTTTGTTGTTGTCATTGTTCTTAGGTGCCATTGAATTGGTACTGACCCATAGCGACCTTATGCACAGCAGAATGAAACACTGCCCGATCCTGGGCCAACTTCACTACTGTTGCCATGCTTGAGTCCATCGATGCTGCCACTTGACCAATCCATCTCGCTGGGGATCTTCCTATTTTTCAATGACCCTCCACCTT
>NW_006414982.1:4479-5537 GCF_000296735.1 Chrysochloris asiatica | reverse complement strand
CAAATACCAGAGGAGTTGTGGAATAACATCAAGAATGTTATCCATGAAGAAAATAAAAGGTCATTAAAAAGACAGGGAATGAAGAAAAAACCAAAGTGGGTGACAGAAGAGACTCTGAAAGTTGTTCTTGAACATAGAGAAGCTAAAGCAACTGGAAGAAATGAGGAAGTAAGAGAATTGAATAGAAAATTACAAAGGGCTGCTCCAGAAAACAAAGTAAATTATTATAATGAAAAGTGCAAAGACCTGGAGTTAGGAAAGCCAAGGGAAAGAACACACTCAGCGTTTCTCAAGTTGAAAGAACTGAACTGCAATATTGATGGATTCTGAAGTCCTGGTGTGGTACTGTAGAATAAGCACAGGATTGCTAAACACAAGGTCGATAGTTCAAACACACCAGCCACTCCTTGGAAACATTGTACAGGTTCACTATTGGTCAAGCAGCACTTAACAAATAACAATGTGAGTAAAATATTGGATGATGCAGTAAGAATAAAAAGAAATTGGAAGGGATATACAGTCACTGTACAAAAAAGAATTAGTTGATGTTCAACCATTTTAAGAGGTGCCATATGATCAAGAACCAATGATATTGGAGGAAGAAGTCCAGGGTACACTGAAGGTACTGGCAAAGAACAAGGCTCCAGGAATTCATGGAATGCAAATTGAAAATGTTTCAACAAACTGATACAGTACTGAAGATGCTCACTCATCTATGCCAAGGAATTTTAAAGACTGTTACCCAGCCAAGTGATTGGAAGGGATCCATATTTTTGTCCATTCCAAGGAAAGGTGGCCCAATAAAATATGAAAAACATTAAACAAGATCATTAATACCACATGCAAGTAAAATTTTGCTGTAGATAATTCAAAATGACTGTTAAAGTACACTGACAGGGAACTGCCAGAGGTTCAAGCCGAATTTAGACAGGGACATGGAACAAAGGATATCATTACTGACATCAGAAGAATCTTGACTGGAAGCAGATTTGAACTGCTGACTTGGGGATTAGCAGTCCAACTTGTAACCTACTATGCTATTGACTAAGCAAAGGCTT
>NW_006414982.1:3049-4024 GCF_000296735.1 Chrysochloris asiatica | reverse complement strand
GTTAGAACAGAACAAAGGGATACTGAATGGTTTAAAAAATCATGGCAGTTCTGTGTTAGGATTGTATCTTTTCACTTTTCTAATTCAATCTGTATGCTGAGCAAATAATCTGAAAAGCTGGATTATATGAAGAAGAACATGACATTAGGATTGGAGAAAGACTCATTAACAGCCTGTGATATGCAGATGACATCACCTTACTTGCTAGAAGTGAAGAGGACACAAAATACTTAATGATGAAGATCCAAGACCACAGTCTTCAGTATGGATTGCACTTCAATGTAAAGAAAACAAAATTCCTTACCACCACTGGACCAATAAATAAATTATGGAGAAAAGATTGAAGTTGTCAAAGGTTTCATTTTTCTTGGATCCACAATAAGCACTCATGAAGGTGGCAGTTAAGAAATCAAATGACATATTATTGCGTTACAGAAATCTACTGAGAAAGACTTTTTTAAAGTGTTTAAGAGCAAAAATGTCAGTTTGAGGTGAGCCTGACCCAAGCCATGATATTTTTAATTGCCTAATGAAAGTTGGACAATGAACAAGAAAGACAGTACAAAAAATTGACACATTTGACTTATAGTGTTGGATAAAAATATTGAAGGTAGAATTCCCACTGAATAGTTTTCATCTTGTCTAGATGGGTCTGGTGAAAGGAGATGGGGATAGGATTCTTTTGATTCAATAGTGAGTAATTGTTATCATGACTAACTGTGATTGTCATAACTGTAAAGGTAGAAGTTGTGTAACAAAAAGGGGGGGAATAATTAATCTTACATTCCAGGAACAGAGGACCCTAGGACCATCAAGAGAGAAAAGCATGAAACGAACATAGGATCCTAACCAGAGAAGCAGTGACACCAGAGATAGAGGCAGAGGTGATGGCTGTCGATGTCCTATGTCGGGGTCCAGCCTCGACAAGGAAGTGTGGGCAAAAGGGATAGAAAAAGAGAGAGATGAAATATATAC
>NW_006414982.1:0-1444 GCF_000296735.1 Chrysochloris asiatica | reverse complement strand
TGAGATGGATTGACATGGTGGCAGCAACATAGGCTCAAACATAACAATTGTGAAGATGACACAGGACCGGCAGTACTTCATTCTGTTGTGCACAGGATAGCTCTGATTTGGTACCGACTCAATGATACTTGATAAGAACAACAACAAACAGCAAGTAACACACAAATAACTTATAAGTCAAACAAGAGATCAAAATGGAAATTTAAAAGTACTTTGAACTGAATGAAAATGTAAATACAACCTATCATATTTAGTCAGGAAGTGCTAAAATAATATCTAGGGCAAAATTTATAGCACGAAATGCTTACATATGAAAAGACCTACCTTCTATCTTCAGGGAAAAAAAGAAGCAGAATAAGTTAACCCCCAGATAAACATTAGAAAGGAAATAATAAAAATCAGCACAGAAATAAGTGAAATAGAAAGTCAAATAACAGAAAAAAATCAATGAAACCAATTTCTGGTCTTTGAGAAAACAAAATTTGATTAAATCTCAAGCCCGGCTGATCCAGAGGGTGGAAAAACAGGAGGAAACATGCAAATTAGCATTATCAGGAATTGTAGAAATGGCATAATGACAGATTTCTACATATATTAAAGGAATAATATTTTGAATAATTTTATGCTAATAAATTTGAAAACTTTTAAATACACAAATTCCACAAAAAATCAGACTACTAAAGCTCACTCAAGAAGTAATAAATAACTCAACTACCTCTATATCAATAAAATAAATTGAACTTTTAATTAAAAACTATCAGCCCAAACAAAAACCTTCCCACAAAGAAAACTCCAGGCCCAAATAGTTTCATACATGAATTCTACCAAATATCTATATTCCTTAATTTTTTAAAGAAAGAAAACACTAATTTTATACCAACTCAACCAGAAAATGTAGAAGAAACTGCTTTCCAACTCATTCTATGAAGTATTACCCTAATACAGAGCATCTCATCCTCAGCATTGTTAACATTCAGGGCTAGACAATTCTTTGTTGCAGAACGCGGGACAGTGCTGTCCTGTGCATTGTAGAATGTTTAGAAATACTTTTAGCCTCTACTCACTACATTTCAGTCGCACATCCAAGTTGTGACAACAAAGACTATCAACAGATATTGTCAAATGTCCCTCAAGGATCAAATTAGACCCTAACACCAAACTAGAAAAAGATATAAGAAAGCTATACACCAATATCCCCCATGAGTATAGATGCAAAAATTCTAAATAAAATATGATATCACATCAAACAGTATATTTAAAAATACAACGCATTATGACCAAGTGAGGTTTATTCAAGAATACAAGTTGGCTTAATATTTGAAAATTAACATAATATTCTATATTATTGTTGTTAAGTGTCATTGAGTTGGTTTGACTCATAGCTACCCCTATACACAATAGAACAAAATACTGATCAATCCTGCACCATCCTTGTGATTGTTGT
>NW_006414981.1:3263-3714 GCF_000296735.1 Chrysochloris asiatica | reverse complement strand
CTATTAAAATTATTCCAGAATATAGAAGAGGATGGAAAACTCCCTAATACTTTTTATGAAACAAGCATAACCCTCATACCAAAACCAAAGAAGGACATCACTAAGAAAGAAGACTATAGACCAATATCCCTGATGACCATAGACGTAAAAATTCTCAACAAAATCCTAGTCAACAGAATCCAACACCACATCAAAAAAATAATACATCATGACCGATTGGGTTTCATAAAAAGGATCCAAGGATGGTTCAACATCAGAAAAACAATCAATGTAATCCACCACATAAATAAGAAAAAGGAAAATAACCACATGATCATATCAATTGATGCAGAACAGGCATTTGACAAAATCCAACATCCATTCCTGATAAAAACCCCCAACAAAGTAGGAATTGAAGGGAAATTCCTCAATATAACGAAGTGCATATATATACATGAAACCAACAGCCTAC
>NW_006414981.1:0-2168 GCF_000296735.1 Chrysochloris asiatica | reverse complement strand
TGTCAATGAAAAAATAGAGACAAATGTGAGGGCTCTAAAACAGGGAATACACAGACTACCAAACATTTTGAAAATTACACAAACAAAAGTAGACAAAATAGATGATTGGGATATACTAAAAATTAAAAACTTACGTACATCAAAAGACTTCACCAAAAGAGCAAAAAGGGAACCCACACAATGGGAAAAAATCTTTTGCAACGACACATCAGATATAGGATTCATTTCTAAAATATGTAGGAAATTGCAACACCTCTACAAGAAAAAGACAAATAACCCAATTAAAAAAATGGGCACAGACAAAAAACCCAATTAAAAAATGGGCACAGACACTTCACCAAGGAAGAGATCTGGAAAGCCAACAAACATATAAAGAAATGTT
Source organism: Chrysochloris asiatica (assembly GCF_000296735.1). Lineage (NCBI taxonomy): Eukaryota > Metazoa > Chordata > Mammalia > Afrosoricida > Chrysochloridae > Chrysochloris > Chrysochloris asiatica. The sequence continues at coordinate 1,786 of NW_006414981.1, read as the reverse complement.
CACGATCACTAGCCTTTAGAGAGATGCAAATCAAAACAACAATGAGATATCATGTCACACCAGCAATAACAACAAACACTGAAAAAAAGTAGAGGACAATAAGTGTTGGTGAGGATGTGGAGAGACTGGGACACTCCTGCATTGCTGGTGGGATTGCAAAATGGTACAGTCTCTCTGGAAAGCAATATGACGCTTCCTCAGAAGGTTGGAAATATAAATACCTTATAATCCAACAATTCCTCTACTTGGTATTTATCCACAAGACATATGAGCCATAACATAAGTAGATATATGCACAGCAATGTTCATAGAAGCACTATTTACAATAGCAAAAAGATGGAGACAGCCTAAGAGCTCATCAATTGAAGAATGGATCAACAAACTTTGGTACATACACACAATGGAATACTATGCTACCTTGAAGAACAACAAGAAAGCTGCAAGCCACCGAATAACATGGATGAACCTTGAGGACATTATCCTGAGTGAAATTAGTCAGTCACAAAAGGAGAAATACTGCATAGGACCATTATTGTAAAAGAGTAAGAAAAAGAACCCACATTAAAACGGGAAAAATATTATATATATATTTGCTGATCACCAGAATGTATGGGATGAGAGGAGGGGAGGGAGAAAGGGGAAGATAAAGCACAGGGTAAGGAATAGACACAGGATAGCTTGGGTGAGGGTAGTGGTGGTGGTGGTGGTGGTGGTGGTGGTGGGGCAATACACAAGAAGCAGGAGGGGAAGGAAGAACAAGGCTGATGGATGAACAGTTAGGCAGGTTAGCATGGACTAAGTGGGACAGAGGAAAATGATGATGTATGCACACCCTTGGAGCAACAGGGCTCCAGGATACAGGGATTGAGGCATGGTTTGAAGGGGTAAAAGAGGGGAGTAGTGTTAAGATGCTTGGCTGTCTTTTGAATCTTGGTTTCCCTGGCCTATCATTGTAAAATAGACACTTGAGGGGAGGAGAAAGGAATAGTCAGAATCATCACTACAGAAAGCTTGTTATGTCTGTATTCAGCCTAAAACTGGTTGGAATACCTAAAAGGGGTTCTAGAACTTTCCCAGTGAAATCAGCCTCTTGCAAAGGCTTTGATGACATAGACAGATGGAGTGGCTCAGGGAGGGAAAAGGGCTGTATGCTGGAGGGTGGGGGACGCTCCTGTGTGTTGTACCCTTTGGAGTTATTTGATGGTGCGTGGAGGGGATTGTAATCATTGCAATGAAATGAAATATGATAGGATGAGGGTAAAGCTGATGTTCTCCCATGTAAACCTCACAATAATAATAATAATAATAGAAGTCATGTATTTTTTTTCTGGAAAGATAGCAATTGAAAATGAAAGAAAAAAAAAAAGGAGGGTAGAGAGAAACAAGTGTTTCTAGAAATAGACCTGGGAATAGTTCTAGTTCTCAACAGATATACCGAGAGGGCTACATTGTGGTTGTTAGGTGCCATTGCGTTGGTACCGACTCATAGCGACCTTATGCCCAGCAGAACGAAACACTGCATGATCCTGAGCCAACCTCACTATTGTTGCCACACTTGAGCCCACGGATGCTGCGACTTTGACAATTCATCTCGTTGAGGGTCTTCCTCTTTTTCTCTGACCCTCCACCCTACCAAACATGATATCCTTCTCCAATGATTGGTCCCTCCTGACAATATGTCTGAAGTATGGGAGATGAAGTTTGGGGCTATATAGTAAATGCTGGCATTTTAAATTTCAACTTTGATGTATTTCTTTGAGAATATACAGATAAAAATCTTTTATCC
>NW_006414980.1:0-5102 GCF_000296735.1 Chrysochloris asiatica | reverse complement strand
GTAATTTTATAATTGATGGTATCAAAGTTCAATTAAAATATATCCCTTCTAGTTCTGTGAACCAAAGCTTTTTCCCTCAACTTCACGTTCTGTTTAAAAATGTATTGTGAATTGAGTAAAGGTGTACAAAGCAGATGATCAGCTTTACATCCAATAAATCCCTACACTTTGTTTCATCTCAATGAAAAAAAAAAAGATAATTCAAAAACAGCTGCTGCAGTACACAGACAGGGAACTGCTAGAAGGTCAAGCTGGATTCAGATGAGGATATGGAATGAGGGGTATCATTGCTAACATCAGCTGGATCTTGGGTAAAAGCAGAGGATACCAGAAAGATATTTTCCTGTGCTTTATCAATTATGCAGACTTTCAACTGTGGGTCATGACAAGTTATAGATAACACTGTAAAGGATGGATATCCCAGGATCCTTAGTTTTGCTCATGAGGAAGCTGTACTTCAACCAAGAGGCCAATTGTTCAAACAGAATAAGAAAGCACTGAATGGTTTTACATCTGGAAAAGTGTGCATCAGGGTTGTATGATTTTACCATATTTATTCAATCTGGATGCTGAGCAAATAATTCAAGAAACTGGATTATATGACATCGGGATTAAAGGAAGACTCATTTAAAATCTGTGCTATGCAGATGATACACTCTTGCATGCTAAAAGTGAAGAGGACTTAAAATACTTACTGATGAAGATCAAAGACCACAGCTGTTAGCATGGGTTTCTTCATTTTGCTTGTATCCACTATCAACACTCATGAAAGCAGCAGTCAAGAAATTAAACGATATATTAAATTACAAAATCTGCTGCACAGGCCTCTTTAAGGTGTTCAAGAACAAAGATGTCAGTTTGAGGACCAAAGGGCACTTGACCCAAGCCATGGTATTTTCATTTGCCTCATATGCATGTGAAAGTTGGACAATGAATGAAGAAGAATTGATACAGTTGAGTTAATGATGTTGCAGAAGAATATTTAAAGTACCATGGACTGCCAGAAGAATAAACAAATCTGTGTTGAAGGAATGCACCTTAGAAGCTAGGGTTGACAGACTCCATCTCTCACCTTTCAGGCATGTTATCAGCAGGGACCAGTCCCTGAAGAAGGACATCATGCTTGGTAAAGTAGAGGGTCAGTTAAAAATAGGAAGACCATCAACTGGATTGGCACAGTGGCAGCAACAATTGACTCAAGCATAACAATTGTGGGGATGGTGCCGGATCGGGCAGGGTTTCATTCTGCTGTACACAGGGTCACTATGAGTTGGAACCAATGTGATGGCACCTAACAACAACAATGGCTAATGATCGTGAGCATTTCTTCATATGTTTGTTAGCCATCTGAATGTCTTCTTTGACTAAGTGCCTGTTCATGCCCTGTATCCATTTTTAAATTAGATTATTTGTATTCTTGTTGAGGTGTTGAACTGTCATATAAGTTTTAAAGAGTAGTTCCTTGTCTGATGTGTCATTGCCAAAAACTGTTTCCTAGTCTGTGGGTTCTCTTTTCACTCTTTTAGTGGAATCTTCTGATGCACGTAAGTGTTTCATTTTCAGGGGGTCCTAGTCATCTATTTTGTCTTTTGCCATTTTTGTGTTGTCAGTTATGTTTGATAGTATATTTATGCCATATATAAGAACCCCTAAGTTTGGCCCTATTATTATTTTTTTATTGATGATCTTTATACTTCTAGGTTTCACATTTAAATCTTTAATCCAGGCTGAGTTTGATTTTGTATATGGTGATAGATATGGGTCTTGTTCATTCTTCTGCAAACGGATTTCCAGTTTTGTCAACTCCATTTGCTTAAGAAACTATCGCATCCTCGTTTCATCTGTTTGGCCCTTTGTTGAAGATCAACTGATGGTAGGTGGATGGATTTACTTCTGCATTCTCAACTCTGCTCCACTGTTCTATGTGCCTTTCATTGTACCAGTACCAGCCTATTTTGATTACTGTAGTTATGTAGTAGGTTTTGAGATCAGTAAGTGAGAGGCCTCCTTCTTTGTTCTTCTTTTTTAGTAATACTTTTCTTATCCGAGGTCTCTTTTCTATCCATATAAAGCTTGTTGTTGTTAGGTGTCATCAAGTCTATGCCAACTTCATAACAACCTTATGCACAACAGAATGAAAAACTGCCTGGTCCTGCGCCAACCTCACAACCGTGGCTACACCTGAGCCCATTGCTCTTGCCACTGTGCCAATCCATCTTGTTGAGGGGTCTTCCTCTTTTTTGCTGACACTCAGTTTTACAAAGCGTGGTGTCCTTTTCCAGAGACTGGTCTCTCCTGATAATATGTCTAAAGTACGAGAGAAGTGTGGCCATCCTGACTTCTAAGGAGCATTCTAGCTGTACTTCTTCCAACACAGATTGGTTTGTTCTTTTGGTAGACCATGGTACTTTTAACATTTTCTTCCAACACCATAACTCAAATGCATTAATTCTTTTACATTCTTCATTATTCACTGTCTAATTTTCACATGCTTTTGAGGTTATTGCAAATACCATAGTTTGAGTCAAGCTCATCTTACTCCTCAAACTGATATCTTTGCTCTTGAACACTTTAAAGGGGTCTTGTCCCTCACTTATATAACCTATTCTAAGGGTGGGATGGGTCCTAGCAAGAGTTCATATGATCATATGTTTGTGTAAAATTTGCAAAAGTAAGATATTGTTGTATGTATACAAAGTATGTGGTGCTATAGGATAAGCACAAGGTTGGTTTGAACCTCAAGATCAGCAGTTTGAACTCACCAGCCACTCCTTGGAAACCCTATTCAGGATGGTTATGAGTGGGAATCAACTTGATGGCTCTTAACAACAACACATTCTTAAAAGAGAACCAAAAAAATTATATGGGCTTCAAACCCTACAAAACCTGGACTCTCCCCTCAGTTCCCTTTTCTACATCTGAAGTCCCCACCTTCTCATCCTCCCAGTTACCATAACTGACAATCAGCTAAGACCTCCACTTCAAGATCCTCCCAGACATCCTTAAATGTCCCCACATCTCCCAGTTACCATAACTGACAATCAGCTAAGACCTCCACTTCAAGATCCTCCCAGACATCCTTAAATGTCCCCACATCTCCCAGTTACCATAACTGACAATCAGCTAAGACCTCCACTTCAAGAATTCAGCTGACATTGGCATTGTGTCATTCGCTTAATAGACTTTTTCATTTTAAGACCTTTTTGGGGTGATTTGGGTGAGAGTTTACATAGCAAATTGTCATTCCATCCAACAATTCATCCACACTTTGATCTGTGGCACTGATTGCAACCCCCACAGTGTAACAGCTCTCTTTCCACTTCCTCTTCCATTTTTCTTTCTGTCCTGTCTTTCTTGCTTTCTGAGCTTTATTCTTGGACAAACACTACCCTTTTGGTCTCCCATGGCTGGTCGTTTTTAAGAACTGTTGACTTTCATGGTGATGCTATTTACCTTATACGCTCGTCTGTTGTTTAACTCAAAATTGAGCCATGGAAGTGAGTTCAGTTCCAGGTCTGAAGAGTAACTAGGGACCAAAGAATCAGGGCATCCAGCAGCCTCCACCAGACCAGTAAGCCTGGAGAGGAAGAGACTTTAAGTAAACATTCTCTCAGATTGGTGCCACCATTTTTACATTTCCAAGTTGCCATCATTTTTGTACGCCTTGAGAAAGCATACAGCCCCTCAGCACTGGGTCTATAGTACATAGCTGATCAAATGATGCTTCACTTATTTGCCTCTACAGCTTGAGAAATGCTACATTCAATGATTCTCATAGTCATTTTCCATTCATAAGAAAAATCGATTTAATGTGTACTTCAGACTATAGAGAGATTGGAGTGGTGGGGAGAGACCACTCTGGATCATAGAAATTGAATTTTTATAATTTTTTTAACAAACAGGTTTTCTTGAACTAAGTTAACAAGTTGTTATCTAACAAGACCTTAGGGGGGCTGCTTTAAGGATTTGGACAAGATTGTTGTGTAATTAGCTTATCAACTCTATAATGTAAATGAAGGCTTTTAAAGTCCTTGAAAGCTGCTCTTTCTTGCTCTTAATTTAACCATTTCCCCCTGATGCTCTTCATTCTCTCCCACTTGAAGTCTAATTTCCTTTTTCTTTCTTTGCTTATCTATTTATGCAAGTCCAACTTATACAGAGTCTGGTGTGGTGTTTGTAGGATAAGCACTGGACCTCAAGGTTAGTTTGAACCACCCACAAAGTCAGTGATTCAAACCCACCAGCTGCTCCTCAGGAACCCTATACAGGGTCACTATGAGTCAGAGCCAACTCAATGGCAGTGAAAGACAGCAACATCTTGTACAAAGTTCTAAGTGTGAGGATTAAAATATGAGTAAGACCCAGTCCCTGCCCCCCACCAGCATGCTGTCTAATAGAGAGGACAGAATTTCTTCTCTAAAGGGCCAGCTTTTAAGTATTTTCAGTTTTGCAGATGATTTCTGTTACAACATCCCAACTCTGCCCTTGTAGTATGAAAGAACCAGAAGCAATGCATAAAGGAATGAGTGTGTGTCTTCCAAGAAAACTCTATTTACAAAACTCCATGGACTATAGTTTGCAGACTCTGAGTTAGTGAGAGATCTCTGGGTGGCACAAGTGATTTGCACTTAACTTGCATTCGACCTCAAGGTCAGTTTGAACCATAAGGTAAGTCGGCAGTTCAAATTCACCAGCCACTTCTCAGAAATGCTATCTGCAGGGTCACTGTGAGTCAAAACTGACTCAATGGCACTAAACAACAAGAGCAAATAAAGTTTGAAGGTTCAAACTCACCCAGTGGCACTGCAGAAGAAATATCTTGTGAACTGCTTCAGTAAAGAATTCAGTCAAGAATACCCAACGGAGTCAAGAGTCCAGCTGATATGAAGTGAGGGTTGATGCACAAGAACGCCCATACTTGCAGATAGTACCCATTTGACCTAGCTTCAATGGCTGGATGATCAGAACGCAATTAGAGGAAGAAAAAAAAGTGTAATGAACTTGACCCACAATTTGATGAACTTACAGATGTAGTAGCTTAAAATACCAAGAGGAAAGGAATCGTCACAGCAAAGATCATTCCCATGCCTTCTGTACACGGG
>NW_006414979.1:0-5066 GCF_000296735.1 Chrysochloris asiatica | reverse complement strand
CAAACAAAATTTGGACCTATACTCAAAGGAAAGTAAAAGTTCCTTTTTAAAAATCATTACTGATGATGAGACATGGATTCATCACTGTTAGACAGCTTTCTGGGATTCTCAAAAGGCCAGTATTGGAATACTTTCCAGAAAAAGTTTCAACAATCAATAGTGCTTGTTACACTGAAGAGTTTAAGTCTAAACTTTGGATTAAACACAGAGGACTGCTATTCAAGGGTGTCGTGATCTTGCATGATGATGCACGTCCACACACCTCTGCCCACACTGGGACTGGGGTCTTAAAAGCTCATGAGCAGCCATCTAAGGTGCAGCCAGAGGTCTCTACCTGTCCAGTGAAAAGAAGAGTGTTGAAAATTGAAGGCACTTGGAAACAATGAGTCCAGTGAACTAATGGGTCACATGACCATCAGTCTCCATGACCCTGAAACCAGAAGAACTAAATGGTGCCCAGCTACCATTACCAACTGCTCTGAAAGGGATCCATTAGAGGGTCCTAGATAGAGTGGGAGACAGTGTGAAGCAAAACTCAAAATCATACAACAGACGAGGCTTACTGGTCAGATAGACTGGTGGAACCCTGAGACTGTGACCCTTGGTCACTCTTCAGTTCTGGAAATGAACTCGTCCCTTCTGCTCAGTTTTCAGCCAAGCAGCAGATAGGTCTATGGGGGCACAACCACACTAATGAAAAATGCACACCATCGAATGGTCAACTATTCAAGATTCAAAAAGGCAACATTTGGCGAAGGACAAAATTCAGAGGGGTGGGGAGGGAAGGAGGAATGGAACAAGAGACACAGGGAGGAAGTGGAATGAGTGATGTTACACGCAGGGCATTTGCAATCCAGAGGAAACAAAGTGTAGGATTTGTTGAAAGCAAAATGATGATCTGCTCCATACAATGGAATACAAGGAAACTACAAAAAATTATAATGGGTCCTTGAAACAGCTGTACCCAAAAAATTATGACTGTAATTTGGGTGGAAGTTTACAGAGCAAATTGGTTTTCTATTCAGCAAGTCATACACATTCTGTGGCCTGGATTCCAATGCCCACAATGTAAGGGCACGCTCTTCATTTCCTCCCTGTGGTTCCCATTTCCTTGCATCCTTCTTTCCTACCCCTTTCTGCTTTCTGGTCTTGAAACATCTTACACATCATGACTTGGATGAATCTGAAGGACAAGACGCTGAGAGAAACGAGTCAATCACAAAAGGACAGACATTGTATGATCACACTTTTATAAGAAGACAAGAATAGATACATAGGTGTAAATAGAAACCATCAATCATTGGTGGTTACCAAGGATGGGTGGGAAAGGAAAAAGGGGGATCCCGCTAGATAGGGGACACTTGTTATTTTTGGAGATGGGAAAGATAGCATTGAATATGAGTGAAGTATACACAATTTGACCAAGGTAAATAATATTATTAAGAAATACTTGCATATATGGCGAGACAACAACACTAGTGAGATATACACACCAGATTCAACCATTCAAGGTCAAAAGGAAGCATTTACCAAGAACAAAATTCAGAAGGGTTGGGAAAGAAGAAGAGATGGAAATAAGAATCACAGGGAGGAAGTGGGATTAGTGGTGTTACATGCAGGGAATTGTAATCATTGAGATGAAACCAAGTGTATGATTTGTAGAATATAAAGCTGATGGTCTGTTCTGTGAGCCTTCACTCAATTCATACTAAAAAGTTAAAACAACAACAACAGAGTTGCATAGGAATAGTTCAATGGAAATCTAATTTACTATGTAAACTTTCACCTTAAATACAATAAAATATTACAAATAAAACAAAACACCCCACCAGAATTCTAGATCCAATGAAAATATCTTTTGGGAATGAAGGTAAAAGTAAGACATTTTTCAACAACAATAACAGTAAAGTAAGTGAATTTGTTGACAGTAAGAAATGCTAAGAAATTAGTTTTTCAGGCTAACGGGAAATGAAACTGGATGGAATCGCAGATCTTCGGGAAGAAATGAAGCAAACAGGAAACAGTAAATATATGCGTAAGAGATTTTTTTTTTTCTTCCTCTTAATTAAAAAATTGAAGGAAAAAAAAATAAACAAAACCATTTGGTTGTTTAAAGCCAAAATTTTAACATCTCCATACATTATAAACCCCACCATACACATAACTATATAAGGGGCTTCCAAAAGTTCACAGAAATTTTAAATGAAAAGATAATGGGAATTTTCCACAACTTTTTGATTCCCCCACCCCTCATAGCATGAAGAATTAAGGGGAAGGACATTGTTTAGTGAACTTACACAGGTGCAAGATTTCTCTATTTTTCTTGAAGTGGAAAAATATTAACTCTCAATAGATTATGAAAAGTTGAAGAAGTATATTAGTATTATTAGACCAAACAAAAAAACAAACCCAGTGCTATCAAGTTGACTCTCTTAGTCCTATAGGGCAGGGTAGAACTACCCCCAAAGGGTTTCCAATGCTGTAAATCTTTACAGAAGCAGACTGCCACAGTGTTCTCCCACAAAGCACCTGGTGGCTTCAAGTCTCCAACAATTTCATTAGAAGTTCAGCATTTTAGCCACTGTGTCACCAGAACTCTTTATAATTGTTAGAGCAACCATGAAATAAATGATGCAAAAAGCTATAGTTCAGGAACAGAGGACCCTAGGATCATCAAGAGGGAAGAGCATGAGAGGAGCGAAGGATGTTGTCGTCAAAATAGTGGTGACAACAGAGATGGTGGCAGAGGCAATGGCATAGAGAGACAGAACAGCAGAGAACTAGCGGCCCATGGACTGAGAAAGCAGTGTGCCTGTGGGCAGGAGGCTGGCTTGCAAAATGTGCCCTGTAGACATTTAAACAAATATATATTTTCAATATGGTATGTGTACATCCAAAAAAAAGGTAATAGTGGTAAATACTGTTAGCCGATGGTGCGTGGAGGGGATTGTAATCATTACAATGATGTGTTGAATGTAAAACAGATGATCTGCCCTGTAAACCTTCACTCAATTAACAATAAAAGCTTAAAAAAAAAAAAAGCTATAGTTAAAAGACCAAAATATAAATGAACATGGATATAGAAATAGAAAATTAACACACAGGAAAGTGAGAACAAAAACATTAATCAGGATGAAAAAATAGAAACATTCATAATACATCCACATGATAAAAGTGAATGGCCATTGAAAAGATGTGACAAAAAGGACCATGATCAGATCCAAAATGACAAATAGCAGTCCATTTTCAGCTCACTAATGCAGAGGATATCAATCTTTACTGATACCAATCAGAGTGAAAGTCATTTTTTTAAAAGACTTTTTATTGTGAATCAAGTAAAAGTTTACAGAGCAGATCATCATTCCCACAAAGAACCATACATTCCAGTTTATTTTTGAGAACTTCTAATTTTCTTAGGTTCATATTTGTACATTCCACATTCCAATCATTAACGAATGAATGCAGATGTTTGTTCTCATTTTGAGTTGTGCCACACCAGCAAATGAAGGTCCTAAAAGCTTTGTTCCATTTACATCATTAAGATTGGCTCTATTTTGAAGAGCTTTGACATGAATATATATAAACATCCATGTTCATTGCAGCACTATTGAAAGTAGTAAAAAGGTGGAGACAGCCATCCACAGAAGAATAGATGAACAGACTTTGGTACATACACACAATGGAATACTAGGTGGCAACGTTGAAGAGTTATGAGGAATCTGCAAAACACCTTACAACATGGATGAACCTGAAGGACCTTGTTGTTAAGTGCCGTTGAGTCGGTTCCAACCCATAGCAACCCTGTACAGGGTTTCCAAGGAACAGCTGGTGAGCTTGAACCACCGACCTTGCCATTCAAACCAACTTTGCAGTCCAATGCATTAACCCACAGCGCCACACCAGGAGGACTTTATGTTCAGTGAAATTGTTAAGTGCTGTTAAGTTGCTTTCAATTCATAGTGACTCTGTATAGGGTTTCTAAGGAGCGGAGGTAAGTTTGAACTACTGACCTTACAGTTCAAACTGACCTTACGATCCAGTGTATTATTCTACAACACCACAATCACAAAAGGACACATTATTTTATGAGATCACTGTTGTAAAAAAGTTAAGAAAAGGTTTTCTTGTTAAATGAAACATTCTATGATAATTATACAGCAGCTGGAGGCGTGGGGGAGGGAAAATAAAGTGAATAACAGTCAATAACTGTTAACTGATGGCACATGTAAGGGATTGCAATCATTGTGATGACTCAAACTATATGATTTGTTGAATGTAAAACTGATGACTTGCTCTGTAAACCTTCACTCAATTCATAAGTGTGTTTGTTTTTAATGTTTTCTTGATAAAGGAAACAGTCTATGATGGTTTATGGTTATGTGCCCTGGAGTTGGTTCCAACTCATAGCGACCCTGTACAGGGTTTCTGAGGCTGTAAATCTTTACAGGAGCAGAAAGCCTCATCTTTCTCCTGCGGAACAGCTGGTAGTTTCGAACTGCTGACCTTAAGGTTTGCAGCCCAATTTGTAACCACTACGCTACCAGAGCTCCTTCTATGATGGTTATGGGGCAGGAAGATATTCACGGGCTAGAGAGTAGACACATGTTAACATGAGTGAAGGGACAGACAATATACCACATGAGAGAGGTTGGGAAAGAAAAGATGAAGTTAGCAGGAGACACAGGGAGGAATGCAAAAGTTAAAGGAAACAGAGGTGAATACAGTGAACTGATGGTACATGGAGGGGATTGCAATCATTGCAACAAATAAAAGTCTATGATTTGTTGAATATAAGACTGATGATCTGCTTTGTAAACCTTCACTTCAATTCACAATATAAAGTTAAAAAAAAAAAAAAAAAGAATGGCTCTGTTTTGAAGAGACAACTCTTCCCTAGTGCCATCCATGCTGAGGGACTCACTCTCTGGCACTATCTCAGACAAATGTTTCATTGCTATTCATAAGGTTTTCACTGGTCAATTTTTTAGAATCAGTTTGCCAGGTCCTTCTTCCTAGTCTGTGTTAGTCTGGAAGCTGCCTTGAAACCTATTCACTAGGGGTGACCC
>NW_006414978.1:2208-5148 GCF_000296735.1 Chrysochloris asiatica | reverse complement strand
GAGACTTTAGATCCAGAGAGGGAGAGTGACTGTGTGCTGAAGACCTGGGGGGTACGGGGGAAGGATTGCATGGAGGGGACTGTAACCATGGCAATCAGAGGATATACAATAGAATGAATGTAAAAAAACAAACAACAACAACAAAAAAACCCCACCTATTGCTGCTATCTGTTATTTACAGCACAAAATCCAATTTCCTTGACTGACCTGGCATCCAACACTGCTACCTGCAGACTGGCCCAAGCCTGCCTTTTCCTATTATTGAACCCACTGCCCAGCATCAAGCATACTTCCCAGTCACATTGTTTTAGTCACTGCCATGTAAATGCATCATACTGTGTTAATTCACACCACATACTGTGGCCACTTCTTTTCCTCCATGAAATGTCCCATACCTAAATATCCAAGTTATTCCAATCCATTAAAAAACAAGGCCCATCAATGGAAGAATGGATAAACAAACTTGGTACATACACACAATGGAATATTATGCTACCTTGGAGAATAACAAGGAAGCCATAAGCCACCACATAGCATGGATGAACCTTGAGGACATTTTGCTGTGTGAAATTAGTCAGTCACAAAAGGACAAATATTACATAAGACCATTATTGAAAAAGCTAAAGAAAAGATACCCATACTAAAAGGGAAAAAAACCCCAACAAACTTTGTTGGTTACTGGTGGGGGTAGGGTGGAGGGATTTGGGGAGGTGGAGGGAGACAACAGTAGAGCACAGGGTAGGGGGCAGACACATCATAGCTCGGGTGTTGGGGAGGGCAATACACAAGAAGTAGGAGGGGATGGAAGAACAAGGTAGATAGGGGAACACTGAGATAGTTTTGCATGGACTAAACAGGACAGAGGCAAATAGTGATGTATGCTCAACCTTGAGACAACAGGGCTCTGTGATACAGGGATCAAGGCAGGGTTTGAAGAGGGAAAACAATACTAAGATGCTTAACTTTCTTATGAATATTGGTTTCCCTTGCCTACTACTGTAAAATAGACACTTGAGTGGGATAGAAAGGAATGTCGGGAAACATGATTACAGAAAGCCTGTAAGCCTGTCTTCAGCCTATAACTGATTGGAATACCTAAACAGGTTCTAGAACTTTCCCAGTGAAATAGGCCTCTTGCAGAGCCTTTGCAGTATATAGGACCTTAGATGGAATCCTGAGACCCATCTAAAACCTTCCAAGGTGGGGTATCCCACCAGAAAGGAAAAGCAGACCAGCCTGGAACAGCTACAGCGACAGAAGATATATCTTCAAAGAATGATCATAAAAAAATAAAAAAAATTAAAAAAGGGCAGTAAGATTGGCTACTACAAGAAAAAGCAAGTTGTTTGCAGGGACGCCATCAAGGCAAGCAATCAAGTCTCTTCAGAACAAACCCTCCTCTAAGACTAAAACTCAAAGGAAACACATGAGCAGGCATGTAAGTTTGCTTGTGACCACATTGGTCTACTGGTGAGTGGAAGAGGGGAAAGGCAGCAATGAAGAAATGGGCTGAGTTCAACCATGTTCCATAGACTCCCATTAACCTGGAGAATAGAAAGAGGAGGAAGGACTGGTTAGTCCAAAGTGTGGTGAGACCTGGGGACACCTGAGCCCATGGACAAGCACATATTCACAGAGGGCTAGAGCTGAGAGCTGAGAGGGAATCATTCAGCAGATATGAAGTGACGGAGATGCACAAGAACACCCAAACTTGCAGATAGTATCCATTTGACCTAGCCTTGGTGGCTTGATAATCAGAACTTGACTAGAGGAAAATAAACAAACAGACAAACATTTTTTGATAAAGGAAACAAATTGCTATAGTTTGATGAACTTGACTTATATGCATGGAGGTAGTAACTCTAAATACCAACAGAGAGGGAAGGAATCTTCACAACAAGTATCACTACTATCTCCTCTGTATACAGAATAGATAGCACTGATACTTGATATTGGCTACCTAAAATAAGGGGGCAATAAAGACTCAAACTGACTGGCTTACAAGGTTTCTAGAGGAAGTTTAGTTTAAGAGTGTGTGTGGAAAGAATAGTTTTCATCTTGTCTAGATGGGACTGATTAAAAGAGATGGGATTAAGATTCTTAAGATTGAATAGTGAGTAATTGTTATCATGACTAATTGCAACTGTCACAACTGTAAAGGTAGAAGTTTTGTAATAAAAATGGGCGAGTAGTTAATCTTATAGTACAGAAACAGAGGACCCTAGGATCATCAATGGGGGAAGAGCACAAGCAGAATGTGGGACCTTATCCTGGGAAGCAAGGAGCTCTGGTAACGTAAAATTTATTTAATATGTTCATGTGCGGACTTACTATTTAAAAGCACTGACCAGCAACCAACATAGACCAGTGATCCTTGAAAGAATGGAGACACACAACATGAGGTCCACATTCATCTTGCCTTTCTCCCAGAGGACAGTACTCAACCTACATAATGAAGTAGAGAGCAACAGTCCTTCTGGGTGAAAAAAATCACACACACACACACAGAGACAGAGAAGAGTTTAGGACATGTAAGGTGGCTGGGATTTGGATGACAGGGTACTAGAGAGAAAGGAATGGCAGAGAAGGAATGCCAAAAGTCTGCATTAAAATTTCCTTCAAGTCCAATGTGAATGTGTAAAGGCAGACTCTGGAAGATCTATCAGAGAACAGCTACAGGGAGTAAGAGGATATTGAGTGCTATAGAGATTTTAGAGGCCACATTGTGCTAAGGCAATATTGGATATACTAATTCAAACAGTGAAGAGACTCCGATGAGCTGGGTGTTTTACGAAGAAGCTCCCAGATAGACAGGCATCTATCTCATTGTCAGAAAAACAAAGATCCTCACCACTGGACCAATAAACAACATTCTTATCAACGGAGAAAAGATTGAAGTTGTCAAGGACTTCATTCTTCTTGGATCAACTATCAACAGTC
>NW_006414978.1:0-1838 GCF_000296735.1 Chrysochloris asiatica | reverse complement strand
AGGATGTCATGCTGGGTAAGATGGAGGGTCAGAGAAAAAGAGGAAGACCCCCAATGAGATGGATCAGCCAGGTGGCATCATTGATGGCGTCAAGTGTGGAAGCGGTGGTGGGGTTGGCCCAGTATCGGACATAGTTCGTTCTGCTGTACATGGGGTCGCTATGAGTTGGTTCCAACTCAATGGCACCTGACAACAACAACAACAACATCTCATTGTAAGGAGTCCTGGTGTGGTGCTGTGGGTTACTACGATGTACTGCAAGGTCGGTTTGAACCACAGGTCAGCAGTTTAAGTTTACCAGCTGCTCATCGGAAAAACATATAGAGTCACTATGACTTGGAACCAACTCAATGACACTTAACAACAACATCTCATTGTAAAGGGGGAGTCAAGCTAGTTCTGGTCTTATAAACAAAATCAACTAGCACTTGCATGTTATATACACTTCTCACCAACTGATGATACTCCTCTACTTGACCCTCCATTTTCTTACAGATCCCTCATTGTCTAGGTCAAAGAGGATTCAGTAATGTACTATTAGAAAGTACCAAGTGCCTGACATACAGTCCCACTGACATTGAGTCGATTCCAACTCAATGGCAGTGGGACAATGTGTTAGTGATCCAACAGGATAGAGTAGAAAGGCTCCCTAGGGTTTCTGAGACTATAAATTTTGGGGGGAGTAGGAAGCCTCATCTCTGTCCTATGGTGCAGCTGGTGGGTTTGAACCACTGACCATCTGGTTAGCAATCCAAGGCTTGGCCCATTGTGTTACAACAAGGGCTCCTATGGCACATTGTAAACACTGAATTATGTTAGTTCCTTTCTTTTTCCCTTGGGTTCAGACAGAACAAGTTGGGTTTTGGTTAGAGAAAGCCAGGGTACTAACTTTCATGCAAAAATCGCACACAATCCTTGACAGATGAGAAGCAGCACAGCTCTGCCTAGAAAAGCACACACTTAGGCTAGGTCTTAAAAAGCCTCTGAAAAAGAGTAATCTGATACAATTTGATGAACTTGACCCACACCTATGGATGCAGTAGCTCAAAAGAGGGAACAAATCTTTACAGCGAGGATTATTCCCACCCCTTCGGTACACTGGGTAGACAGGGATGGTTAACTTAGACATTGGCTACCCAAAATGGGGGTGCAGAGAAGGCTACAGAGGCAAGAAGTAACTGGCTTACAAGCTTTCAAGAGGGAGCCTAGATCCAGAGGAAGCGGGGGAAGGTAGAATACCACTAAGTGGTATCCAATCTGCCCGGACAGGGATAAGACTCTTGTGGTTCAATAGTGAATAATTACTATGAGGAATGATTGTGAGAGTTGCAAATGTAAAGGTAGACATTTTGTAGCAAAAGGAGGAGAGTGGTTGACTTTGCAGTCCAGAAGTGGAAGACCCTGGGAACATCAAGGGAGAAGAGCAGAGTGTGTGGGACCCTACCCAGAGAAGCAGTGACGCCAGAGATAATGACTTGGAGAGATGGAGTGGCTGGGGACTCTGGATTCAGGGAGGGAGAGGGTCTGTGTGCTGACAACTGGGGGGCAGGCTTGCAGGGTATATATACCCTTTGGTTGGTTGATGATGCATGGAGGGGGTTGTAATCATGGCAATGAAATGATACACATTAGGATGAATGTAAAGCTAATGTTCACCCATTTAAAGTATCACATAATTCACAATAAAACTTTAGAAGAAAAAAAAAAAAGCCTCTGTCTTTGTTTTTGCATTCCTTGTGTTAAGTGATGTAAGGGCAAGTCTCACCCACTCAATTATAAATATAAATCTTTTCAGACTTTAAATAAGGGTGGGTTTTTTTTTTTTTTTTTTTTTTTTT
>NW_006414977.1:4691-5559 GCF_000296735.1 Chrysochloris asiatica | reverse complement strand
CCCCTCCACCCCCTCCTAATAGGCTAAGAACTTCTGCTGTTTGCAGCCTGTGAATGCAGGTTGAATTGAATTTTTTTTTCCTTAAAGTTTTTATTGTGGATTGAATGAAAGTTTATAGGGCAGATCATCAGTTTTACAATCAACAAATCATACACTGTGTTTCATGACAATGATTATTATCCCTTCCAAGTGCCATCAGTTAACAGTGTTTCCTTCTATTCACTTTAGCTTTTTTTTTTTTTTTAATCTTTGTTGTGCATTATGTGATAGTTTACATGGGAGAACATTAGCTTTACATTCATCCTATGTATTTCCTTTCGTTGCCATGGTTATAATTCCCTCCATGCATCATCAACCAACCAAAGGGTATACTCTGCAAGCCTGCCCCCCCCACCTTCGGTCGTCAGCACACAGCCCCTCTCCCTCCCTGAGTCCAGAGTCCCCAGCTGCTCCATCTTTCCACGTCTTCATCTCTGCCTCCATATCTGGCATCACTGCTTCTCTGGGTAGGGTCCTGCACTCCGCTCTTCTCCATTGATGGTCCCAGAGACCTCTGCTCCTGGATTGCAAAGTCAATCACTCCCCTCCTTTTGCTACAAAACATTTCCAACCCTCAAGTCAGTCCTGATAACAATTATTCACTCTGGTACCACAAAAGTCTTATCCCATCTCCTTTCATCAGCCCCTCCCAGACATATTAGATACTACTCAGTGGAGATTCTACCTTCCTCCACACCCTCTGGATCTAGGTTCCCTCTTGAAAGCCTGTAAGCCAGTCACTTCTTGCTTTTATAGCCGCCCCCGCCCATTTGGGGTAGCTAGTGTCCAAGTTGCCATCCGTGTCTGCTCTGTGTGTGGAGGGGGTGGG
>NW_006414977.1:0-714 GCF_000296735.1 Chrysochloris asiatica | reverse complement strand
ACCATCATCATCACCATCATCCTCATCACTGTTACCATCATCATCATCATCATCATCCTCACCATCATCATCACCATCATCCTCATCACTGTTACTACCACCATCACCATCATCCTCACTGCTATCATCATCACCACCATGCTCATCACTGTTACCACCATCATCATCATCATCATCCTCACTACCATCCTCATCACCACCATGCTTATCACTGTTACCACCATCACCATCATCATCATCCTCACCATCATCATCACCATCATCCTCATCACTGTTACCACCATCACCATCATCATCCTCCTCACTACCATCATCATCACAACCATCCTTATCACTGTTACCACCATCATCATCATCCTCCTCCTCACTACCATCCTCATCACCACCATGCTCATCACTGTTACCACCATCATCATCATCATCATCATCCTCACCATCATCATCATCATCATCCTCACTACCATAATCACCACCATCATCCTCATCACTGTTACCACCATCATCATCATCATCATCCTCACTACCATCATCATCATCATCATCCTCACTACCATCACCATCATCATCATCTTCACTACCATCCTCATCACCACCATGCTCATCACTGTTACCATCATCACACCATCCTCATCACCATTACCACCATCATAACCATCCTCACCATCACCATCCTCCTCCTCACTACCATAATCACTATCCTCACCATCATTATTA
>NW_006414976.1:3139-5139 GCF_000296735.1 Chrysochloris asiatica | reverse complement strand
GCCCAGCCAGAGAGAAGGTCAGCACAGAAGTAGGAGAGGCTGGGGCAAGAGGACAGTTAGGCCCTTCAGGCAACTTGATACATGCTGAGTTTGCATATTTAGTCCCAGCAGGAGCTCTGTCTGAAATTCCTGAGGACAGAGACTATGTTGTTTGGTCTCCTGCCCCTGGTACCCAGCCCATGCCTGGTACCCAGTGGCTTCACGAATGGTGGCTACACAGCGGGCAGGAGGCCACCTAGGCAGCAAGATGGTGAGATGGTGGCCAAGATTCCTGTGTGCACAGTGAGCCAGGCCAGCGCCAGAGCTGTGGTGTCCGTTCCAAGGGAAGTCACGCTCAGAACCACTTGTGACAGCCTAGATTTGGGGGACATGGGAAAACTGAAGACTGCACCAAGGCTGTAAGCCTCGTACACTGTTGATGGTTACCCGAAAGTCCAGAAGAATTTAGTTGTAAGAAAATATAGGCCAGGGAGAAAAAGGGAAAATGACTCAAGCTAAAATGTGGATTTAAGAATTACATGTGCGGACAGGGATCAAGGAGAGTCAGACTGAGAAGAAAGGGGTGTGTGTGGAAGTAAACTCTGAGGAGCAGCCATAAGGCCCAAGACAGGGAAGAAGGAAATGCACCCAGGAGAGAGGAGTTAAGTTGGAGAAAGACTTGAGGCAGGAGACTTTGGGGCTGCGGCCAGCTTGCCGCTCACCCCAACCAGCGGTGTCCTGGTGGCCCCAGCAAGTCACTTAATATCTCTGGCTCTCAGGGTTCTTGTCTTTAAAAAGAGAGTCCCTTCCCCGTGAGTTAGAAGCAGAAGTAAATACTGAATTTGTAGTGTAATTATAAAGGAAGCTCTTTTTAGAACTCTCTCTCTGCCTAAACATCTATTATGAAAGATTTTATTGGAAAAAGGAAGGGAAAGTGAGACAACATTGCACACAAATCTTTGTTTCAGACACTCCACAATCCTTATAACTCTGTCTATCGGTGCAGCAGTCATTCCGCACCAAACTGCCGGCCTGGGAGACAGGAAGGGAAACACCCAGTTTGTGAACATCCTTACACCGCACCCCACTGCTGAGCCAGGCAGTTCTCCTTACAGCTTGAGCTCTTCGAAACAAAATGCACACCCTCCTGAGCTTGAAGTCAAGAAATGAGATAGTCTGAGGTGTTCATCAAGCCTGACATAGAGAAATTCATAGCAGCTGGGGCCCCACGTGGGCTATGGGGGCAGAGTGGGGTGACAGCAGACTCTCCTGGTGCTGGTGCGCTGAAGGCAGATGTGGTCAAGTCACATTTACCAGAGGGGAGATTCAGGCATCCAGAGCACGTCCTTTTTTCTGGTGGTTTTTTTTTTTTTAATAGTAACAGAAAGATGCCTCTACCACTATGGGGTCAAATTAATTAAGTGGAGAGAGTGAGTTTCTCCCTAGAACTCTGCAAAGTGCACACCTAATAAGCCATGCATAGGAATCCCAGGGCTGCTTGGGGTGATACAAATTGGAAAGGCTCTTTTTCCCAGAGTCCTCTGAGCAGCAGGTTATTGTGTGTTCCTAGGCCTGTGTGGGTGTGGGAAAGTGAGTAGGGCTTCACATTTGACAGAGGTAGGTCTAAAACCATTGCCATTTACACACATTGTCACTAAAAAACTTACTTCATTCCTATTGGGGGCAAAAATATGTGGGTATCCTCATGTCCCAAAAGCAATATGAAAAATTATGCTCAGAACTTGAAATGCCTCCCTGTGAAATGGGTTCTTTCATTGAAAAGAGTGTTTCAGATATAAATATATACTATGTTGGTTGATAAAAGGGGCATTTTGTTGGAAACACTTGATCCTCTTTTAAAAAAAATTTTTTAAACATTTTCTTGTGGTGGTTTGGGTAAAAGTTTACAAAGCAAATTAATTTCCTAGTCAACAATATGTATATGCATATATATACACACACACACACACAAACTTTGTTTCATAACATTGGTTGCAAACCCCCTCAATGCCACAGCACCC
>NW_006414976.1:0-1819 GCF_000296735.1 Chrysochloris asiatica | reverse complement strand
CCTTCACAATCAGTCCTGATAACAATTATTCACTATTGTATCACAAGAGACCCATCTGCATTTCATTTCATCAACTCCGCCTAGGCAGATTGTATGCTACTCGCTGGAGATCTGCCTTCCTCCAGGCCTGCTGTTTCTAGATTACCTCTTGAAAGCTTGTAAGCCAGTCACTTCTTGCCTTTGAAACCCTATACAGGGTTGCTATGATTTGGAACCAACTTGATTGCACTTAATAACAACAGCTATCTAGTCAATGATTTTCTCTCTCTCCCCCTCCTACCCTGATAGCCATTAAGGAATGTGTCTTGACTTTTTATGATATTGATCTCATATATAATACTTGACCTGTGATTGACGTGTTTCACTCAGCATCTATCATATGAGGTGTTCCCCAGATCTTTATTATTCTTTTACATGATGTGTATGTATGGATCTTAGTTTGTTTATCCATTCTGTTGATATAGGTATCTATTCTATTTTGTTTCATTTTTTTGTTGTTGTTTTTTTTTTTTTTTACAATTGTGGAAAACACTGTGATGAAGGTAGGTGTGCATATATCTATTCTTGTCTTGACTCTTATTTTTCTAGGATATATACCAAATAGTGAGATTGCTGAATCATGTGATACCACTACTTCTGACTTTGTAAGGAAGATAGATACCCTACAATTTTCCACAGTGGTTATACTGCTTTATAGTCCTGCCAGCAGTGTAAGAATGTTCCAGTCACTCCCCACTCTTGCCAGTATTTGTTTTCTGTTGTTGTTGTTGTTGTTGCTTTTTAAAACCATTGCTATTAGTGCTGGGGCGGGTGAGATGGAGTCTGGTGGTGATTTTTGTTCGCACCTCTCTAATGGTTAATGATCAGGAGCATTTCTTTATATATTTGTTGACCACCTGAATGTCTTTTTTTTGTAAAGTATCTGTTCAGGCATTTGAAAATTGAATTGTCTACTTGTTGCTTAGATGTTGAAGTGTTCTATAAATTGTAGAGAGTAGTCCCTTGTCAGATACATCATTGCCAAAATTTTTTTCGAGTGAGTAGGTTTGCTTTTTACTTTTTTGGAGAAGTGTTTTGATGTGCATAATTTTCAGAGGTCCCAGTCACCTGGTTTATTTTCTGATGTTTGTAAATTGTTGGTTATGTTTAATAAACTATTTATTTCATAAATTAGGGACCCTATGTGCCCCCCCGCCTTTTTTTTCTTCCACAATCCTTGTAATGTTAGGTTTTACGTTTAGGTCTTTGATTCACCTTGAACTCGTTTTTGTATATGGTGTGAGGCGTGGATCCTGTTTCATCTTTCTACAAATGGAAACCTAGTTTTGCCAGCACTGTTTGGTAAAGAGATTTATCTTTCCCCGATTTAACAGATTTTGGATCTTTGTCAAAGATCAGTTGTCCATAGTTGGATAGATTTACAATTTGCTTCTAAATTTTGCTCCATTGGTGCATCTGCCTGTTGTTCAGTACTAGGCTGTATAGTAGGTTCCAGGATCAGATGGCACCTCCTATTTTGTTATTCTTCATTATTGCTTTGCTTTTCCAGGGTTTCTTTCCTTTCCTTTCCTTATAAAGTTGCTGATTAGTTTTTTCGTTTCTTTAAAGAATATTGATGGAATCTAAATTAGGATTGTACTATACCTATAGATTGCTGTGGGTAGTATTGACATTTTCACAGTGTTTTCTCCGTCCACGAACATGATATGTTCTTCCATTTCTGTAGGTCTGACTTGGTTTCTTGCAGTAGTGTTTTGTAGTTTTCTTTGTAGAAGTTTTCCACATTTATGTTTAGGTTTATTCCTAAGTATTTCATTTT
>NW_006414975.1:3937-5064 GCF_000296735.1 Chrysochloris asiatica | reverse complement strand
TTGGAGGCCAAGATGGCCAAACTTCATCTTTCTTACTTCAGACATAATGTCCGGAGGGACCAGTCGCTGGAGAAGGATATCATGTTTGGTAGGGTGGAGGGTTGGAGAAAAAGAGGAAGATCCCCAGTGAGATGGATTGTCAAAGTGGCAGCATTCATGGGCTCAAACATGGCAATGATGGTGAAGTTGACCCAGGATCAGCACTGTTTTATTCTGCTGTGCGTAAGGTCACTATGAGTTGGTACCGTCTCGATGGCACCTAACAACAACAACAATAGCTAGTGATCATGAACATTTGTTAATATGCTTGTTGCCTACCTGGATCTCTTCCTTGGTTTTGTGTCTGTTCATGCCCTGTGCCCATTTTTTAATGGGGTTATTTTTCTTTTTCTTGTAGAGGTGTTGTAGTTTCCTATATATTTTATAAATGAGTCCCTTGTTCAATGTGTCATTACAAAAGATTTTTTTCCCATTCTGTGGTCTCTCTTTTTACTCTTTTGATGATGTCTTTTGATGCACATAAGTTTTAATTTTTAGTATATCCCAATCATCTATTGTGTCTCTTTTGTTTGTGTAATTTTCAAAATGTTTGGTAGTCTGTGTATGCCCTGTATTAGAGCCCTCACATTTGTCCGTAATTTTTCATTGATGATCTTTATAATTCTGGGATTCACATTTAGGTCTTTAATCCACGCTGAGTTGGTTTTTGTATAAAGCATGAGGTAAAGGTCTTGTTTCAATGTTTTTCATATTGCTTTCCAGGTCTGCCAGCACTATCCTCCCCACGCAATATACTTAGGCACTTCGGCTGTATGTGGATGGTTTAATCTCTTGATTGTCAATTCTGTTGCATTGATAAATGTAGCTTTCACTGTACCAGTCTCAGGCTGTTTGACCACTGTAGCCATGTAGTAAATATTGATATCAGGGAGCTAGAGGTTTCCAACCTTATTCTTCTTCTTAAGTAGTACTTTACTTCTCCTAGGTCTCTTTCCTTTCCATATAAAGATTTTTCTATCTGTTTGGAAAATGTTGTTGGAATCTGGATTGGGTTGGTGATTTTCTTTTTTGTGTTAATTCAGGTATTTAGCTGCTGTTGTTGGCTCTCTGTCTAAAGAAATCCCATT
>NW_006414975.1:0-3032 GCF_000296735.1 Chrysochloris asiatica | reverse complement strand
TATTTAGCTGAAAATCTTGAGCTTCTCCATGATCTATTTTCACAGATGTAGTCTACTAGATTTTTTGTGTTCAACCTTACAAAGTCCACATGCACATTTATATTTTTGAAAAAAGATATTTGCAATGAAGAAGTTGTTGGTATTTCAAAATTCTATCATATGATCTCCAGAATTATTTCTATAAAAAATGCCATATTTTCCAACTACTGGTCCTTCTTTGTTTTCCCAATTTTCACATTCTAATTCCAAGTAATTATCAACGTGTCTTGATTATATGTTTGATCAATTTCAAGCTGAAGAAATTAGTAGAATTTCTCAATCATTATTGGCTTTGGTGGTTAGTGCATGAATTCAAATAATAACTCTATTAACTAGTCTTCCTTCTGTTGTAGTCAAGTGTGGTCATCTAGTTGGTTCCTACTCATATTGACCCTGTATAAGGTTTCCAAAGGAGGAGCTGATGGGTTTAAACTGCCAATCTTGTGTTTTGCAGTCCAGTGCTGGTCCTATTTCACCACACTGGGAGTTGTCATTCCCAGTATAGTAACTATATGATTGTCCAATTCAAAATAGACAAGTTTGGCCTTTCTATTTCAGTTCACTAATGCCTAAGATAACCATCTTTATGTGTTCCATTTCATTTTTGACAGCATCCAGTTTTCCTAGATTTACACATTCTATGTTCCAATTATTAATGGATGTTCTCAGCTGTTCCTTCTCATTTTGAGTTTTGCCCAATCCGTAAATGAAGGTCGTGAAGACTTTGCTCCATGTATATCATTAAGGTTACTTTATTTTAAGGAGGCAGCTCTTTCCCGATCTTAATTTGTGTGCCTTCCAACTTGAGGGACTCATCTTCCAGTACTATATCAGACAGTGTTCCACTGCTATTCATAAGGTTTTCTGTGACATATACCTCAGAAGTGGGTCACCCATTCCTTCTTCTTAATCTTTTCATAATGTGGAAGCTCTGAAGAAATCTGTCCACCATAGGTGACCATGCTAGTATTTGAAACCTAGTGGCATAGTTTTCAGTATTACACAAACCACTACAGTAGGACAAACTAACAGAAGACTGGAACCATTAGCAATCTCAAATATTATTCCAAATACCAATACTGCATTATGATTTCACCACACTGCTTTTTGTAATTTCAAGAACTCTGTCCTTGTGAGGCACTGTGGGATCAGCACTGGACGGAAAAATCACAAGATCAGTAGTTCAAACCCACCAGCTGCTCCTTGAAAGCCCTATACAATGTCACTCTTAGTCAGAACCAACTCTATAGCATTTAACAAAAACCAACACCATCTTAATTTGTAGAATAAGACCTGGACTATTAACCACAAGGTCTGTGGTTCAAACCCAGCCGCTGCTCCTTATGCAGTGTCACTATGAGTCTGAACCAACTTGACAACATTCAACATCAACAAATCCTACTTTGTAAATTCCATATAGTAACATCCATTTGTTTTCATTCTTACAAAAATATTGCTAAGACTAGCAGAAAGATATTGTCTGAGAAGGTTTCTCTGATTACTAAAGGTGATTGCCATAAAAAAAATGAGGTAAACGTTTGTGTTTTTTTATTTTATTTTTTAAATAAATGTTTTATTGTGTATCGAGTGATATTTTACATGGGGGAATATTAGTTTTACATTCATTCTATCATACATCGCTTCATTGCCTTAGTTACCATCCCGTCCATGCATCATCCCCCAGCAAAAGGGTATACCATGCATGAACCCCCTGCCCCACTGTCCTCAGCACACAGCCCCTTTCCCTCTCTGGGTCTCAACTCCTCAGGCACTCTATCTCTTCATGTCTTCCTCTCTGTCTCCATCTCAGGCCTCACTGCTTCTCTGGGTGGGGTCCCGCTCTCTGTTCTTCTCTATTGATGATTCCAGGGTCCTCTGCTCCTAGACTGAAGGTTAGTCACTCCCCTCATTGCTATAAAATATCCACCTTTATGCTTCAGTCCTCACAATCAGTCCTGGTAACAATTATTCACCATTGCATTACAAGAGACCCATCTGCATTTCTTTTCATCAGCTCTTCCTAGACAGATTGGGTACTATTCACTGGAGACTGCGCTATCCTCCCTGCCCTGTGGATCTAGGTTCCCTCTTGAAAGCTTGTAAGCCAGTCACTTCTTACCTTTGTATACCTACCTCCATTTTGGGTGGCCAATGTTCAAGTTGCCCAACCCTTCCCACTCTTTATATGGAGGGAATGGGAATAACTCTTGTAGCCGGGAATTGTTTCCTCTTTTGAGCTACTGCAGTTATATATGTAGGTCCAGTTCATCCAGTTGTATCAGATGACACTTTTTTTTTTCCCTCTTCCTTCTTCCTCGGGTTGAGTTCTGTTCATCCAGTCATTGAAGCCAGGTCAAGTGGATATCATTTGCAAGTGTGGGTGTTCTTGCGTCTGTCTGCCCTCTTTTTATCAGCTGGTCTCTTCACTCTCCACTCTAGTCCTCTGTAGCTGTGTCACTAACTCTGAGCCCATGAGTCCCCTGGTCCTGCTTCGCTGCTGGGCAACCGAGTCTCCACCCAGGTTCACAGTAGTCTGCTGAATGATGCAGGGTTTAGTTTGCTGCTTCATTGGTGTTCTTAGGCCACTTCTCTTTATGGACATGCGTGGTGGCCAATCAGAGCGTATATTTCCGTTACGTCTTAGTCTTGGGAGAGGATTTGTGCTGAGAGGATCCGTTCATGTCCACTTGCCTTGATATCTCCTGGGCTAGCAGCCTACTTGTTCTTGTGGTAGCAGTCGGACTGCCCTTACTGTTCTGTGTTTTTCCTGTAGGTCTTTCTTTCAAGAAGTGTCTTCTGGTTTTCTGGCTGTTCCGGGCTGGTCTGCTTGCCCTTTCGAGAGGAAGGATTCCCGTCTCTGAAGGTCTGGATGTGGTTAGGCTTTGATCTATATTCATCTGTGCTGCTGAGGATCTTCAGGAAACCTCCTTCACTGGATACCTTGTAGTCCCATTTTAGGTATTCCAATCAGTTATAGGCAGAAGATGGACTTA
>NW_006414974.1:4430-4891 GCF_000296735.1 Chrysochloris asiatica | reverse complement strand
TTAGGATTTAATTTTCAGCCTATTTCCTCTTTTGTCTATTTGTCCCACTCCACAATCCCCATTCAGGCCTTTTTTCTAGTTGGAAACAGTTCAGGGCCGACTGTGGCCATTTGGTTTTAATTGGAAACTGTCTCTTTAAATTTTGAGAAGATCTGTGCGCATGCGTAGCAGAACCCTCTGAAGGTGGGGCTGGGGTACCCACTAGCTCAGGCACCCCTATAGTCACCAGAATGGAGGTGCGCTGATAGCAAGGGACCAATGAACAGCCGATACCAAAAGAAAAGAATGTCCACACCTTTATCTCAGTTCCGCTAGGCATATGTGGCCACTCCGATCCTTTCCCCGCTTGGTCTAAACCAAGATGGCAGCTCCTGGAGCAACCGAGCATCCTGGACTAGAAAGGAATAGATTTCTTGCTTCTGCCACAAATTCCCCCAGCTGTGAGCCTTCCAACCTTCTAA
>NW_006414974.1:2119-3604 GCF_000296735.1 Chrysochloris asiatica | reverse complement strand
TCAAGTGTGACAGCGGTAGTGAGGTTGACCCAGGATCAGACATTGTTTCATTCTCCTGTGCATGGGGTCGCTATGAATTGGTTCCAACTCGATGGCACCTGACAACAACAACAACAAAGGTGTGGGAGCTCTGGTAGCGTAGTGGTTATGAATCAGGCTGTGAACCTTAAGGTCAGCAGTTCGAAACTACCAGCTTTTCCGTGGGAGAAAGATGAGGCTTTCTGCTCCCATAAAGACTTACAGCCTGGGAAACCCTGTGCAGGATCACTATGAGTTGGAACCAACTCCACAGTACTTAACAACAACAAGGTGTGGTGCTGTGGGTTAGTGTGCTGGACAGCAAAGCTGGTCTGAACTGCAAGGTTGGCAGTTCAAACTCACCAGCCACTCCTTGGAATCCCTACATAGGGTCGCTATGGGTCAGAACCGACTCAACGACACTTAACAACAAACAGCAGCAAACTGTGAGAAAATAAATTTGTTAAAGCTATCCATTTGTGTAGCAGCACTAGATGACACATTTCTATCAAGTCAATTCCAACTCATCTATAGGAGAATAGAACTGTCCCATAGGGCTTACTTGGCTGTACTCTTTAAGAAATGGAGTCCTGGTGAGGCACGTCTACCATCATAGAATGTTTATTATAGAATGAAAACCCTTTCTTGACTATTCAACAGTAGTGATTTCATACAATATCTGTTCCTTTGCAGCTGACTAATTGTCCTGGTGTGGTGCTGTAGGATAAAGCACTGGACCACCAGGTTGGCTTGAGCTGCAAGGTTGGCAGTTCAAACCCACCAGCCGCTCCTCTGAAACCCTATACAGGATTGCTATGAGTCAGAACTGACTCGATGACACTTAACAACAACAATGGCTAGTAATTGTGAACATGTTTGTTGGCTGCCTGAATGTAGTCTTTGGTAAATTGGCTGTTCATGTCCTCTGCCCATTTAAAAATTTTGTTGTTGTTGTTGTCTTATTGAGGAGTCCTGGTGTGGTGCTATGGGATAAGCACTATACCACAAGGTTGGTTTGAACTGCAAGGTTGGTGGTTCAAATTCGCCAACTGCTCCTCAGAAACCCTATCCAGGGTCACTATAAGTCAGAATTCACTCGATGGCACTTAACAACAACAAATTGAGGTGTTGAAGAATTCTACAACTTTTAGAGTAGTCCCTAACATGTATCTACCCTCTAGCCCATAAATTATTTTTCCTTCTCCTTTCCCTGTAACCATCATAGATTGTTTCTTTTATCAAGAAAACTGTTTTTTTTAACCTTTCACAACATTGGTCCTGACCAATTTCACTCAGCACTATGTCCTCGAGGTACAACCATGTTGTGAGGTGTTTCACAGATTCACATTGTTCAGCATTTTGTAGTATTCCATTGTTTGTATGTACCAAAGTTTAACCATTCTCTGTACATGGGCATTAAGGCTGTCTCCATCTCTGATATGTCTCTTGTAGACAACATATTGAAGG
>NW_006414974.1:0-2019 GCF_000296735.1 Chrysochloris asiatica | reverse complement strand
GTACATTTAATTCATTTACATTCAGTGTAATTATTAATAGCTATGAATTGATTGTTATTTTTCTCTGTGTTTCTTTTGTGTGTGTGTGGTGCTGCTGGATTCTTTGTTCCACATAATTGTCTATGCTGAATTCATTTGGTGGGCCTTCTTTTCATTTCCATTTCTGTTGTGTTATTGTTAAGTGCTATTGAGTTGGTTCTGATGCATAGTGATCTATATAGGATTTCCAAGGAGCAGCTGGTGAGCTTGAACCACCGACTTTGTGGTTCAAACCGACCTTGAAGTCCAATGCATTAACCTGCAGCGCCACACTAAGACTCCTTATTTTGATGTGCAGGTGTATTATTTTTCTTTGAGGTTACCCTGCTTAAAGTCGTCTGTTTTATCTTGAGATCTACTTGACTTCCTTGGCATTTGGAAGTTCTATATCTACATTATTTCCCCTCTGTGCTTTGTAGTTGACTACATTATACATTGATACCTCTGGTTCTCTATTTTCAGTCTTGGCAGGTTTGTTTTGCTTTAAATACTTGTATATGTTGATTGATTTCTGGGTGGTGTTGTCATGTATAGCAATCTTAGGTTGTTGTCTGCTGTTAGTGTTTCCCAATCCAAAGAACACCCTTTAACATTTTTTGTGATGTTGATCTGGTCATTTCAAATTCCTTTAATTTCTGTTTATCCGAAAATGTCCTACTTTTATTGCTGTATTTGAGGAATAGCTCTGATGGATGTATGATTCTTGGTCAGCAATTTTTTTCTTGCAGAGTTTTGTATATGTCATCCCATTGCCTGCATGGTTTCTGCTGAGAAATCAGAGCTTAGTATTCTTGGTTCTCATTTGTAGGTAACTTTTTTTTTTCTCCTGAGCTGCACTTAGGATTCTTTCCTTGTTTTTAATTTTGTAAAGTTTGATTATGCTATGTCTTGTTGATTTTCTTTTGTGATCTATCCTGTTTGGGATTGGTTCCATTTGTATGCTTATCTTCTCGTCTTTGGGAAGTTAGGGAAGTTTTCTTCCAACAGCTCTTTGACAGTTTTCTCTGAGCTGGTCTCATTTTGTTGTGTAATTCCAATCACTTGCAAGTTGTTCCTCTTCATGATGTCCCACATAACTCTTAAGGTTTTTTCATTCTTTTTTTAAAAAAATTTCTCGTAGCATACTAGTACTGAGAGATTTATTGGGCTTCCATTTTTTCTAATCTTCTTTGCTCTTCCTGAAATCTAGCTGTTAATCTTCTAGATTTCTAATCACAGGTTTTGTGTTGTTTCAAAATTTGCATTTATTTTGTCTGTTCTTATAGCATTTTCCTGAATTCGTCTACAGTTTATATTGTTTACTTTCCTCAATCTTTTTGTCAATCTGTTAAAGATACCAAAATATCCTTCTTTTGAATTCTTTTTCAGTTACTTCAATTTACTTTTATTTCTCAGAAATGTTTTCTGTCTTTGCATCCTGGTCATTTGTTTGAGTCATTCTCTCTGTTACTTCATGTGAGCTAATATTGTCTTTTGTCTCTGGGGCATTGTGGGGTTTTCGTATTTGTAAAAACTAACTTATTGATTTGGAGGGGAGAAATCTCTGGTGGGCTCCTGAAATCCCAGGAGCTCCCAAGGTTGTGGGGAGGGGATGTGACAGCAGAGTCCCTGACCCTAGATGGAGTTCCTATTGGCCTCTGTGTTATCTATGTTCAGGGCACTCAATCCAGAAGTAGTTCATGATGGAGCTGGTTTCAGTGTCTGTTAGGACCACATGGAAGCTGGGAACATGCTGCTCTGGTGGTCCTGCACATTTTGTAGGTCTAGAGCTGAGCCCATCTAAAACCAAAGCTGCACACCAAGGCAACAAAGCCATCTAGAACCAAAGCTGCACACCAAGAAAGCCCATCTAGAACCAACAAAGCCCATCTGGAACCAAAGCTGCACACCAAGGCAACAAAGCCAGTGTCTGCCTCACACTGGCTTGGCTCCCAAACCGTGGCTCAGAACTTCCAGAGAGCAGGATCTACATTGAGAGTG
>NW_006414973.1:2194-5083 GCF_000296735.1 Chrysochloris asiatica | reverse complement strand
GGTAGATGTGATCAGGAAATGGGCTTCCCTTTTCATTCTTCTTCCTGAGAAGTTTCAAGATACCACTGTTGGTCATTTTGATGTAACTTAGGATTTAATTTTCGGCCTATTTCCTCTTTTGTGTGCTTGCCCCGCTCCACAATCACCGTTAAGGCCTTTTTTTTTTTAGTAGGAAACAGTTCAGGGCTGGCTGTGGCCGTTTGGTTTTAATTGGATACTGTCTCTTTAAATTTCGAGGAGATCTGTGTGTATGCGTAGTAGAACCCTCCAAGGGTGGGGCTCCAGAGCGGGGAGCCCAGTAGCTAAAGCACCCCTATAGTCACCAGAATGAAGGTGCACAGACAGCAAGGGACCAATGAAACAGATACCAAAAGAAAAGAATGTCCACACCTTTATCTCAGCAGTTCTTCCAGGCGTCTGTGGCTGCTCCGATCCTTCCCGCATGTGGTGTCCTTGAGCAGCTGAGCATCCAGGACTAGAAAGCAATAGATTTCTTGCTTCTGCCACAAATTCCCCCAGCTGTGAGCCTTCCAACCTTATAAGTATTCCTTTATATGTGGTTCAGAGTTCTGGGACCATTCCCTGAGCCTGCTTGGTTGGGTATTCTGTGTTGTTGTTGGCGGAGCGCTGTACTGCAAGTCCACCCGATCCGCCATCTTGTTTGTTTTCTCGAGTCAGTTTTGACTCACAGCAACCCTGTATAGGGTTTGAACTGCCAGCCTTGTGGTTCTCAGTCCAGTGACGATCCTACAGTGTGACACCAGAAGTAGTGTATATAAACATCCTTCTATCCATGCTTTTATATAGTTCTTCTAATTTCTTTTCCACGATATGCTTTTGTTGTGTGTGTGTGTGTTTTGGGTATAAAACAATTTTTTTTTAAGTGTTAGTAAAATTTGTGTTTGTGGTTTGTTGGCTGCTTTTGATAGCTTTAAATGCCTCTGCCTAACTCCTGATCTATCTGTTAATGTTGTATTAACAAGTTGGTCAGCTTTTATTGAATTGTGAATCTAGGAATAAAACAAAGATAAAGACACAGAGTAAAGGAACAATGTGTTACATTGTTGTTCCGTGCCCCCGAGTCAGTTCTGACCCATAGCAACCCTGTATAGGGTTTCCCAGGAGTCGCAGGTGAGCTTAAACTGCCGACCTTGCACTTCAATTGGTTTGCAGTCTAGTGCATTAACCCACAGAGCAGATCATCAGTTTTACATTATAAATTCATACACATTTTGTTTAATCTCATAGACTGTAATTCCCATAGTTTAGCATTGTGTATCCCACTTCTCCTCCCTGTATTTTCCATTTCCCTTCCTCCTCCTTTTCTAACTCCTCTGAACTTGGTCCTTGGGTACATGCTGTCCTTTTGATCTCACATGGTTGATTTTTTTGAAGATGTGCACACCTCACTGTTACTGTTCCCCTTTGAGATCTGTCTGTTGTTTGGCGGGATATTGATAAGTTACAGACCTGAAAGGAGACTCTGGGGTTTCTTGTAGTTTCTATCCAGCCTGTAAGTCTGGTCTTCACAAAAAAATTTTTTTTGTTTTTCACCATTGATCTTTTTTTTTTTAAGTTAAATGTTTTATTGTGAATTATGTGATAGTTTACATGGGAGAACATTAGCTTCACATTCATCCTGTCGTATATCATTTCATTGCCATGGTTACAATCCCCTATGAATCACAATCAACCAAAGGGTATACCCTGCAAGCCTGCCCCCACCTCCCCCTGGTCGTCAGCATGCAGCCCTTCTGTCTCTAGGTCTAGAGTCCCCAGCCATTCCCTCTCTCCATCTCAGTGTGTCTGCCTCCATCTTTGGCATCACTGCTTCTCTATGTAGGGTCCTGTTCTGCTCCTGCTCTCTGCTCTTCTCCCTTGATGGTCCCAGGGCCTCCACTCCCCTTGTTTTCCTACAAGATGTCTACCTTTACATTTCCAGCCCTTGGCAGTCAGTCCTGATAGCAATTATTCACTATTGTACCTTAAGAGTCCTATCCCCATCTCCTTTCATCAGCCTCGCCCAGACAGATTGGATACTACTTTGTGGAGATTCTGCTTTCCTCCGCCTCCTCTGGGTCTAGGTTCCCTCTTGAAAGCTGTAAGCTAGTCACTTCTTGTCTTTGTAGCCCCCTTCCCCCATTATAGGTAGCCAATGTCCAAGTTGCCCATCCCTGTCTACCCTGTGTATTGAGGGGGTGGGACTGATCCTCGCTGTAAAGATTTGTTCCCTCTTTTGAGCTACTTACTGCATCCATAGGTATAGTTCAAGTTCATCAAATTGTATCATATTACTCTTTTTTTCCTCTTCTTTCTTCTTCTAGTTGAATTCTAATCATTCGGCCGTTGAGCCCAGGTCAAGTGGGTGTTATCTGCAAGTGTGGGTGTTCCTTTGCATATGCTCTCTCTTCTTATCCGCTGGACGCTTCAGTGTCCACTCTAGTCCTCTGTGGTTATGCCACTGACTCTGGGCCCAGGAGTACTCAGGTCTTGCCACACTGCTGGCCAACCAGGTTTCCACTCGGATTCACAGAACTTTATTGAACGTAGTAGGGCTTAGCTTGCTGCTTCATTGCTGTTTTTCCCTCATTTCCCCTTATCAGTGACCAATGTAGTCACCAGTCAAAGTGCATGTCTGTTCGTGTATTCCCATTGAGTTCTTAGTCTTGGAAGGGGGTTTGCCCTGACGAGACCCGACCACTTGCCTTGATGTCTCCTGAGCAAGCACCTTGCTTGTTCTTATAGCAGTCAGTTGAACTGCCATTGTTATTTTGTATTTTTCCTGTAAGTCTTTCTTTCAGTAAGTATCTTCTGTTCTTCTAGCCACTCCAGGTTGGCCTGCTTGTCCTATCCAGTGGAAATTTCCCTCTTTGGAATATTCTGGATAGG
>NW_006414973.1:0-1644 GCF_000296735.1 Chrysochloris asiatica | reverse complement strand
TGAGGCTTTCTACTCCCGTAAGGATTTACACCCTCGGAAACCCTGTACAGGGTCGCTATGGGTCGGAACCGACTCGACGGCACTTAACAACAACAATCCCACTTAGCCCATGCAAACCTGCTTAACTGTTCTCCCATCCACCTTGTTCTTCCATTCCCCTCCTCTTTCTTGTGTATTGCCCCTCTCCCTAGCACCCAAACTTTCCTGTGTCTATTCCCTACCCTGTGCCCCCCCTCCCTTCCCCTCACCCGACCACTATATTCCAGTAACCAGCAAAGAATCCCTGCCCCCACCCCCTTTAGTATGGGTTCTTTACAATAGTGATCCTATGAAGTATTTCTCCTTTTATAACTGACTAATTTTACTCAACAAAATGTCCTCAAGGTTCATCCATGTTATGTGGTGGCTTTCAGCTTCCTTGTTAATTCTTCAAGGAAGCATAATATTCCATTGTTTGCATGTTTCTTTATCCATTCTTCAGTTGATGGGCACTTAGGCTGTCTCCATCTTCTTGCTATTGTAAATAGTGCTGCTATGAATATTGGTGTGCATATATCTACTGGTGTTTCTTGTGGATAAATACCAAGTTAGAGGAATTGCTCGATTGGGTGTGGCGCTGTGGGTTAATGTGCCAGACTGCAAAGCTGTTTGAACTGCAGGGTCGGTGGTTCAAGCTCACCACCTGCTCCTTGGAAACCCTATACAGGGTCGCTATGGGTTGGAATCGACTTAATGGGCACTTGACAACAACAACAAAGCTATTTCTATTCCCAACCTTCTGAGGAAGTGCCATATTGCCTTCCAGAGAGGTTGGACCATTTTGCAATCCCACCAGCAATGCAGGAACATCCCAGTCTCTCCACAT
Organism: Chrysochloris asiatica; assembly: GCF_000296735.1. NCBI lineage: Eukaryota > Metazoa > Chordata > Mammalia > Afrosoricida > Chrysochloridae > Chrysochloris > Chrysochloris asiatica. The sequence continues at coordinate 779 of NW_006414973.1, read as the reverse complement.
CCTCACCAGCATTTATTGTCTTCTACTTTATTCATCTTTGCTGTTATTGCTGGTGTGAGATGGTATCTCATTGTTGTTTTGATTTGCATCTCTTTAATGGCTAGTGATTGTAAACATTTCTTCATATGTTTGTTGGCTGCCTGGATCTCCTCTTTGGTGAAGTGTCTGTTCATGTCCGGTGCCAATTTTTAAATTGGGTTATTTGTCTTTTTCTTTTAGAGGTGTTGCAGTTTACTATATATTTTAGGAATGAGTCCCTTGTCTGATAATGTCATTGAAAAAGATTTTTTCCCATTTTGTGGGTTCTGTTTTTTACTCTTTTGGTGAAGTCTTTTGATGCACATAAGTTTAAAAATTTTTAATATGTCCCAATCATCTATTTTTTCTGTGTTTGTTTGTGAAGTGTTCAAAATGTTTGGTAGTCTGTGTATGCCCTGAATTAGAGCCCTCACATTTGTCCCTACTTTTTCATTGATAGCCTTCATAATTCTGGGATTCACATTTAGGTCTCTAATCCATGCTGAATTGGTTTTTGTAAAAAAGGTAAAGGTCTTGTTCCAGTCTTTTGAATATTGCTTTACAGTTCTTCCAGCCCCATCTGTTGAAAAGACTTTCCCTTCCCCATGTGATATATTTAGGTACTTTGTCGAAAATCAGTTGGCTGTATGTGGGTGGGTTAATTTCTGGATTCTCGATTCTGTTCCATTGATGAATGTATCTTTCTTTTTTTTTTAATTTAAGGTTTTTATTGTGGATTGAGTGAATGAAAGTTTACAGGG
>NW_006414972.1:3037-5182 GCF_000296735.1 Chrysochloris asiatica | reverse complement strand
CAATACATTATTTTGTCCATAAATTTAGTAGCCTATTTAAGAGTTAAATCTTTCCTAGGCTTTAACATAATAGTAAAATTATATTTATTGTGCATGTTTATTTAATTTATGCTTTGAAAGCCATATTCAATGTATTATTTTATACTGATAAATATTGTCTAAGGTTAGTTCTATTTATGTATTAAATAAAATAAAGATTGAGTATGTTAAATAGTATCTAAGGCTACATAGCTAATGAATGCAAAATGGAATTTTATATGGCCAAGTAGATCTAATATTAAAACTCAGATCTATCTGACTGTAGCTCTTTTTTCTCCCTAATTTGTATGAATTGGTAAATATAGTGAGTGCATATTTTAATTCATATAAAAGAATAATTTGTGTGGTTATTAATGTTTCAGAATCCAATAAAATAAAACTTTTGACTGTATACCACAATAAATTCCAGATGTCAGAAGTAAATTTTTAAAATGATTCCATAAAACTCTTAAAATGCCACAAAAATATTTTAATTGCAATAGATATGCATATGAAATGGGGAGGAATTTGAAGCATTAAAACAAGAAAAAGAACCATGACTATAATGATCAATATATTTTAACACATCTGTATAATTCATCTCCACAAATATAATGAAAACTAACAGGGATTATCTGTAAAATTTGATAATTTATATAATTGTTTACAAACTGTAGCCTCTTTTTGTCTTTGTATTTCTTATTGCCTTTTCTAGGGTCTTTCAGTACAATAGTAGAAATGCTGATTGCTATTGTTGTTAGGTGCCACTGAGTTGGTTCCAATTCTATTTCATACAACAGAAAGAAATACATACTTTTCCTGGCACCATCCCCACAACTGTTGTTAGCTATAAGACCATTGTTACAATCACTGTGTCAAGTCATCTTATTGAGGTTCTCATATTTGCTGACTTTCTACCTTATCAGGCATGATGTCCTTTTCCAAACATAGTTCCTACATGATAACATGTCTAAAGTATATGAAACAAAGTCATTTCATACTTGCTTGTAGCAGAAAATTGGTTTGTTTTTCTGGTTTGTTGTTGTTGTGAAGTGCCGCCAAGTCAGTTCCAACCCTTAGCAACCCTGTGTAGGGTTTCCGAGGAGCAGCTGGTGATCTTGAACTGTCAACCTTGCAGTTCAAATAGCTTTGCAGTCTGGCGCATTAACCCATAGCACCACGGTAATTTCAAAAATTTTCATCAGAAATGCTGATATGGTAATATTTTGGTCATAATCTAAATTTTACAAAAGTTGTATTTTTATATTTCAGTTTCCTGAAAAGTATTGTTAATGCAAAATGTGTGACATTTATTTATATAAATATTGAGATCACATTATTTTCCCATTTTATTCAGTCAATGCAGAAAATTGTATTTATTTGATTTACAATATTAACAAATTTATATTTCTAAAATAAATTTAACTTTTCCATAATGCATATCAATTTTACATATCATTGATTCTGTTAGCTAAGATTTGCTTGAGGTAGAATAGTTATGGACATAAGAAGACCTATACTTTTATTTTTTATTTTACTAGATTTTTGCATTAAAGTTATGCTGACTTCATAAAAATAGTTGGAAATGCTTTCTTATTTTCTACATTGTGAATTTTTAAATATAATATTGATTTTTTTTTCATCTGTTAGATATAATTTATTGATGAAATCATCTGGACCTAGAATTCATGCCATGTAAAAGTTTATAATCACTAATTCAAGTTCTTTAGTAGAGATGTGGTTGTTAGGTGCCATCGAGTTGGTACCGACTCTTAGCGACCTTATGCACAGCAGAACAAAACACTTTCCGATCCTAGGCCAACCTCAGTATCGTTGCTATGTTTGAGCCCATTTATGCTGGCAGTTTGTCAATCCATCTCGCTGGGGGTGTTCCTCTTTTTCTCTGACCCTCCACCCTACCAAACATGATATTCTTCTCCAGCAACTGGTTCCTGCTGACCATATGTCCGAAGTATGAGAGACAAAATTTAGCCATCCTGGCCTGCAAGGAGCACTCTGGCTCCTTGGCACTCTGGCACTTCTTCCAACAGAGAACTGTTGGTTCTATGGGCAGCCCATGGCACTTTCAATATTCTCCTCCAACACCATAACTCAAAAGCATCAATT
>NW_006414972.1:0-1037 GCF_000296735.1 Chrysochloris asiatica | reverse complement strand
ATTTTAAATACCAGCAGGGTCACCCATGGTGGACAGGTTTCAGTTAGGTTTCCAAATGAAGACAGATGAGGAAAAATGAGAGATGGGCTACTTCCAAATATTTAGTCACTGAAAACTTTATGAATAGCAGTGGAACACTGTCAGCAACAGAATATTGAATATTGAAACTTGATCAAGAGCACAAGGATATTGTCAGATACAGTGCTGGAAGATGAGCCACTCAGGTTGGAAGACATTCAAAATACTACTGGTGAAAAGCTGCCTCTTCAAAGTAGAGTTAATTATGAAAATTCAAATGGAATAAAGCCCTCAGTACTTCCATTTGCTGATGAGGCTTAACTCAAAATGAACAGCAACAGCTGTAAATATCCCTTAATAATCCTAACAAGGAATGAACAAAGCATGAATCTAGGAAATTTTCAAATTGTTATAAATGAAAATGAATGTATAAACATCGACATCTTAGGTGTTAGTGATCTGAGATAGACTGGTTTTGGCCATTGAATCTGACAATCATATGGTTTATTATGTCAAGGATGGAAAATTAAAGAGGAAATGGCACCATATTCATCATCGAAAAAATCATATCAAGATCTGTACTGAAATACAACATTGTCTGTGATAGGATTAGATCCAAATGGCAGTTGTTCAAGCAGAACAAGGGAACACCAAATGGTTTAAAATTAAGAAAGCTGTGTACCAGGGTTATATTCTTTTATTACACTTATTCAATCTGTATTCTATTCTGAGCACATAATCTGAGAAACTGGATTATATGAAGAAGAATGTGGCATCAGGATTGAAGGAAAACTAGTTAACAACTTGAGATATGCAAACAATACAACCTTGCTTGCTGAAAGTGAAAAGGACTTAAAATATTTACTGATGAAGATCAAAGACCATAGCCTTTGATATGGGTTGCATCTCAATGTAAAAAAAATAAATAAATAAATTTCTCAACACTGAATCAATAAGCAATAACCATATAAATGGAAAAAGATTAAAGTCATCAAAGACTTCATTTTGCTCAGATTAAC
>NW_006414971.1:3369-4928 GCF_000296735.1 Chrysochloris asiatica | reverse complement strand
AAAAGGTGTTTGCAATAAATAAGTCATTGGCCTTGTAGAATTCTATCATGCGATCTCCAGCATCATTTCAATCACCAAGGTCACACTTTCCAACTACTGACCCTTCCTCTTTGCTTCCAACCTTTGCATTCGAATCACCAGCAATTATCAATACATCTTGATTGCATGTTGGATCAATTTCAGACTGAAGAAGTTGGTAGAATTCTTCAATATAATCTTCACTGGCTTTAGTATTTAGCGGGTAAATTTGAATAATAGTGGTATTAACTGGTGTTTTTTTTGTAGGCATATGGATATTATCCTATCACAGACAGTGTTGTACTTCATGGTAAATCTTGAACTGTTCTTTTTCACAATGAATGTGACTCCATTCTTCTTGTATCTGTCATTCCCAGCATAGTAAACCATGTGATTGTCAGATTCAAAGTCGTTATTACCAATTTCAGCTCACTAATGCCTACGATATCGATCTTTACGCATTCCATTTCATTTTTGACAACTTCCATTTTTCCTGGGTTCATACTTTGTACCCACCACTTGTCTATCAGTTTGTCATACTGTAGTTGTTTACATTCCAGGAAGGACCAGTCCCTGGGGAAGGACATCATGCTTGGTAAATTGGAGGGTCAGAGTCAAAGAGGTAGATCCCAATGAAATGGACTGGCACAGTGGCAGCAGCAGTGGGCTCACATGTCACAATGATTATGAGGTGGGTATTGGACCCGGCAGTGTTTTGTTCTGTTGTGCATAAGGTTGCTATGAGTCGCAACTGACCCAATAGCACCTAACAACAACAACTACTTCGTACATTCCGTGTTCTCATTAGTAACCGATGTTTGTAGCTGTTTCTTCTCATTTTCAGTGGTGCCCCATCAGTCACTGCAGTTCGGTATGCTTTCCTCCATTAGTATCATCACGGTCAACTATTTTCAGTGCCCTCAACACAAGCGGCTCATCTTCTGATGCTATTTCTGACAAGGGTCTGGTGCCAACATGATGTTTTTATTGTCCAGCACTATAGCTGACAAGGCTCTGCTGTCAGCCATAAGATTTTTAGTGGCTGAAATTCAGAAGTAGTCTGCCTTTCCTTCTTCCTGGTGTGTCTTAGTGTGGAAGCTGCATGGAGGTCTGTCCCCCGCGCGTTACCTTGATGGGATTGTTAATACTGGTGGCACAGCTTCTAGTATCACAGCGACACACCAGTCACCATAGCACGGCAGACTGACAGAGGCCAGGCAGGGATTTCCTGGAGTTTCTGGTCGCACTAGGAGGTTGACGCATATGGGAGGCTCACATGGCACTGGGACATGGCGTTCTTGCCGGGAGGAAGTTCCATGAAGGGACACCCTCCCCACCTCATCTGTGTATGTCTTTGTGTGTGTTCTTTTTCTGTTTGTAGCCTTTCTCTGCTGAAATTGGGATGACCATTTATTAGTGCTGGTGAGTCATTGCAATAAATTATCAGACCTAGCATAGTGGTTACGAATCGGGCTATGAACCACAAGGTCAGCAGTTCGAAACTACCAGCTGCTCCACGGGAGAAAGATGAGGCTTTCTGC
>NW_006414971.1:1483-2729 GCF_000296735.1 Chrysochloris asiatica | reverse complement strand
AGGGACCAGTTGCTGGAGAAGGATATCATGGTTGGTAAGGTGGAGGGTCAGAGAAAAAGAGGAAGACCCCCAACGAGATGGATTGGCAAAGTGGCAGCATTGATAGACTCAAGTGTGGCAACAGTAGTGAGATTGGCCCAAGACAGGGCAGTGTTTCGTTCTGCTGTGCATAAGGTCGCTATGAGTCAGTACCTACCCGATGGCACCGAACAACAACAAAGGCAGTAGAGTGGGAGATAGTCATGTAAACTTCCTACCTTGCAACTGGCCTGCAGTAGGGGGACTTCTGTAAGCTCTCTGATTTGTGACTGGTAGTTGCTGACCTAGCCCTGAGTGAGCTAGGAGCACCAGCGTGTTGGACTGACCAGGAAACCTAGCATTGCTCTGCGCTGGTTTAATACCACAGAGTGGTGTCAATGAAAGTCGGATGCAATGCAATGACACCTGGCTCAGGGGAGCATGGGGCTTTAGATGGAAAAAGGACAAATGGGTTAGGGATTCTGGATGGCTTTATTATAAATGGAGGTTTGTCAAGAATAAACAGTGGTCACGATCCCCACATTGTTTAAGTGTATCGTGTGGTGACTCGATCACACTGGATGGACACACGACACATGAAGTGATTGGTAGCGTTGGGTGGAATCCTCAGCCTGCTGTTTGAAATTTGAAGCGACCTGCATGTGCAGTGCACCTAGAATTCTATACCTGATGAAAGTATCTTTTTTTAAAAACCGTAAATAGAATACAGGATTTTCCAGACAAACCAAAGTAGAAGAAATTCGTCTCCAGCCAATATATACTACCAGAAATATTAAAGGAAGTTTTTAAAACTGGAAAGACCTCCCATACCAACTGTGGATAATAATCCAGCCTGCTGTGCTCTCAGTGGCTTCTCTGTTCTGCTAGGCTTCATGTGACGACGTGAAGGTCCGAAAACAATCCCACTAGGATGCAACACATAGATCCCTATGAACTGTGATACATTGCAATAGGAATCCAAAATGGTTTCATTACTTTTGGAGAAAGATTCACAGTCTAATAAAGTGAACTCCTCTACAGTTACCATTGTTGTTACTGTGGAGTGCCATCTAGTGGCTTCTGACTCACAGCCACCCTGTTTCCGGGGCTTTAAATCTTTGTGGGAGCAGAAAGCCTCATTTTTCTCCATTGGAGCAGCTGATAGGCCCAAATCACAGACCTCGTGGTTCACAGTCCAGTGCTTATCTACCACGTTGTTGTTGTTGTT
>NW_006414971.1:0-1273 GCF_000296735.1 Chrysochloris asiatica | reverse complement strand
GAGCACTCTGGCTGCACTTCTTCCAACACAGATCTGTTGGTTCTTTTGTTAGCCCATGGCACCAAAATTCCATAGGATCCAGAAATTCCATATTTATGTATTTACTCAACAATATGAAAATGTGTCTACATGAATACTTGTTCATAAATGTTCATAGTAGCTTCATTCATAAAACTAAAAGCTGACAAGATCCCAAGTGTCTATTAAAAAAGTAAATGGATATACAGATAGTGGAATAGCCTAATTCAAATAATGGGTCCTTCACAGCAGTAAGAAGAAACAAATTATTTATACACAGAAAAACATATGTGAGTCTTGGAAACATTTTGCTGATCAAAATAATCAAGACACAAAATAGTACACACTCTGTTAATCCATTTATATGACATTTTAGGAAAGACAAATCTAATTCATAATCATAAAAAATGGATAATTTGTTCCTTGGAACAGTAATTCAATAGTTGTTTGAGAGTGCTTTCAATAAGCTTCCAGAAACCTGAAAACATTATAGATAGATAGCAACTGTATTTAACAGAATCACTAGTCTATATATGAACAGGACCCACTGGAGAGACACAATATAATACCACAGACAAAACAAGATAATTTTTTGTTATAAAGTCAAGTAATATTTCTTAAAATGGTGCTACAGACAGTTTCATAGTTATTAGTCTTTCACCTAGAGAGTATATTGGTTGACCAAATATTATTTTTAAAATCCTTTTATTTTTATATAGTTTCATACTTATAGGAGTATTGCACATTTATTCAGAAACATCAGATGTTACCATTTAGCTTTACTGACTTTCTCTTTTTATAGCTCTTTGTTATTTTTTCCTGAATGATATGAGACAGTATTTGCCTATAAATAAACACATATATTATTTCTTGTGTGAATATAAATACATGGTTATTGTTAAGTGCCATTGAATTGGGTCCAACTCGTAGGGACCCTGTCTGGGGTTTATGAGGAGTGGCTGGTGAGCTTGAACCATTGACCTTGTCGTTCAAACTGACTTGGCTGTGCACTGCATTAACCTATAGCGTCACACTTTCTATCTGTGTATATATATCTATTTCTTTTTTTTTCCCCCGGGACCAACTCTCTGATTATTTCAGTGGGATATCCTTGTTGAACCGATGCATAGGAATCGTTTTTGTTTTTTTTTTTAATTAAATGTTTTTATTTTGGATTGAGTGAAAGTTTACAGGGCACATCATCAGCTTCACATTCAACCATTCATATAGCTTGTTTCATTACATTGATTATTAT
>NW_006414970.1:4809-5231 GCF_000296735.1 Chrysochloris asiatica | reverse complement strand
AAGGCAAGTGGCCAGGTCCTCTCAATGCAAACCCCGTTCCAAGACTAAGACACAATGGAAATGCACGCTCCGATTGGTGACCACACACATCACCGATGGGGGGAAATGGGGTAAAAGCAGCAGTGAAGCGGCAAGATAAGCCCTATAATGTTCAGTGAACTTCTGTGGACCCAGTTGGGAACCTGGTTGGAAAACAGTGTGAGGAGACCTGGGGATTCTTGGGCCCAGAGTCAGTGGCATGGCCACGGAGAACTCGAGAGGAGAGTGGAGCTACCGGCTGACGGGAAGACAGGGCATGTGCACAGGAGTGCCCACACTTACAGATGATGCCCTTATGACCTGGACCGGATGATTGGATGATCAGAGCTCAATCAGGAGAAGAAAAAGAGGGGGGAAAAAAAAAAAGAGTGAGCTGATACAAT
>NW_006414970.1:2657-4386 GCF_000296735.1 Chrysochloris asiatica | reverse complement strand
GATGCATGGAGGGGATTGCAACCATGGCAATGAGATGATATACAATGGAATGAATGTAAAATTAAAGTTCTCTCATGTAAACTATCATATAATTCACAATAAAACTTTAAAAAAAAGGCTGAAAATTAAATTAAATCCTGAGGTACAGCATAACAACCAACAGTGGCATCTTGAAACCTCTGAGGCAGGTTTGAAGGCAAGAACCTGAAAGAGGATATTAAAATCATACTCATATTAGGCTACCGATTTTCTTTTTTCTTCTCTCCCTCCTCTCCCTTTTCTGCGATTATAGACTACAGTAACCAGTATATAATCGCAGAAAAGGGAAAGGAGGGAGAGAAGAAGAAGAAAATATATAGAGAGACTAGAGCATCCAGTCTCCACCACTCGTCTGTCAATTTGCCATAATGTGGTGGCTTGTGAGTTGTTGTGATTCTGAAAGTTATGCCACAGGTATTTTAAATACCAGCAGGGTCATCCATGGTGGACAGATTTCAAATGAGCTTCCAGATGAAGACAGACTAGGAAGAAAGATGGATGAACTACTTCCGAATGTTTAGTCACTCAAAACCTTATGAGTAACAGAGAAACACTGTCAGATAGAGTGCCAGAAAATAAACCCCTCAGGTTGGAAGGCACTCAAATATGTGACTGGGGAAAAGCTGCGTCCTCAAAGTAGAGTTGATTGTGATGATGTGAATGGAGTAATCCCTATGGGAATAAAGCCCATGGGACCTTCATTTTCTGATGGGGCACAACTCAAAATGAAGAGAAACAGCTGTAAACTTCCATCGAAAATTGGAATATGGAATGTACGAAGTATGAATCTGGGAAAACTGGAAGTTGTCAAAAGTGAAATGGAACACATAAACATAGCTAACTTAGGTTAGGCATTAGTGATCTGAAATGGACTGGTATCGGCTATTTTAAATCTGAGAACCACATGGTTTACTACGCAGGGAATGACAAATTGAAGAGAATGGTGTTGCATTCATTCTCAAAAAGAAAATATCCAGATCAGTGATGAGGTACAATGCCATCTGTGATAGGATATTATCCATGCACCTACAGGGAAGCCCAGTTAATAACACTATTTTTTCAAATTTACACACCAACCACTAAAGCCAGTAAGGAAGAAATAGAAGAATTCTACCAATTTATTCAATCTGAAATCGATCAAACATGCAATCAAAATGTATTGATCATTACTGGTGATTGGAATGCAAAAGTTGGGAGCAAAGAGGAAGGATCAGTAGTTGGAAAATATGGCCTTGGTGATAGAAATGATGCTGGAGGAGATTGCATGATAGAATTCTGCAAAATCAATGGTTTGTTCATTTCAAATACCTTCTTTAACAGCATAAGAGATAACTATACACATAGACCTCACCTGATGGAATACATAAAAAACAAATTGACTACATCTGCAGAAACAGACAATAGAAAAGCTCCATATCATCAGTCAAAACAAGGCCAGGGACAGAGTGTGCAATATACCATCAATTACTCATATAAAAATTCATACTGAAGCTGAAGAAAATGAAAACAAGTCCATGAAAGCCAAAATATGACATTGAATATACCCCACATGAATTTAAAGATCATCTGAAGAACAGATTTGATACATTGAACATTAAAGACCAAAGACCAGAAGAGTTGTGGGATGACATCAATAACATCATACATGAAGAAAGCAAAAAGTCGTTGAGAAGACAAGAAAGAAGGAAAA
>NW_006414970.1:0-1017 GCF_000296735.1 Chrysochloris asiatica | reverse complement strand
AGAAATCAAACGACATATTGCATTAGGCAAATCTGCTACACAAGACCTTTTTAAAGTGTTGAAGAGCAGAGATGTCAGCTTGAGGACTAAGGTGCACCTAACACAAGCCATGGTATTTTCAATAACCTTATATGCATGCAAAAACTGGGCAGTGAATAAGGAAGACCGTAGAAGAATTGATGCTTTTGAGTTATGATGTTGGAGGAGAATATTTAAAGTGTCATGGGCTGCCTAAAGAACCAACATCTCCATGTAGGAAGAAGTGCAGCCAGAGTGCTCCTTAGAGGCCAAGATGGCCAAACTTAGTCTCTCATACTCAGGCATATTGTAAGAAGGGACCAGTTGCTGCAGAAGAATATCATGTTTGGTAAGGTAGAGGGTCAGAGAAAACGAGTACGAACACAAACGAGATGGATTGGCCAAGTGGCAGCATCGATGGGCTCAAGCGTGGCAACAGTAGCGAGGTTTGCCCAGGAGCATGCAGTGCTTCATTCTGCTGTGCATAAGGTCGCAATGGGTCTATACCAAGTCGATGTCACCTAACAACAACAACAACAACCTAAATATATCGCATGGCAAGGTGAAAGTCTCTTCAACAGATGGTGCTGGCAGAACTGGAATATGATATGTAAAAGATTGAAACAACACCTTCAGCTCACGCCTTATGCAAAACCCAACTCAGCATGGATTAAAGACTTAAATGTGCATGTCAGAATTATGAAGGCCATCCATGAAAAAATAGGAACAAATGTGAGGACACTACTTCAGGGACTACACAGACTAACAAACCTTTTGAAAACTACATGAACAAAAGTAGACAAAATAGATGATTAGGACATACTAAAAATTAAAAACTTAAGTGCATCAAAAGACTTCACCAGAAGAGTAAAAAAGTTAACCCACAGAATGGGAAAAAATCTTTTGCAATAACACATCAGACAAGGGACTCATCTCTAAAATATATAGGAAATTACAACACCTCTACAAGAAAAAGACAAATAACTCAATTAAAAAATG
>NW_006414969.1:4139-5166 GCF_000296735.1 Chrysochloris asiatica | reverse complement strand
ATTGGCTTTAGTGATTGGTGTGTAAATTTGAATAATAGTGGTATTAACTCGGCTTCCATGTAGGCACATGAATATTATCCTATCACAGACAGCGTTGTACCTCATGACTGTTCTTTTTGACGATATGTTCTTTTTGACAATGAATGCAACACCATTTCTCTTCAATTTGTTATTCCCGGCATAGTAAGCTATGCAGTCATCAGATTCAAAATGGCCAATACCAGTCCATTTCAGCTCACTAATGCCTAAGATATTGAGGTTTATGTGTGCCATTTCATTTTTGACAACTTCCAGTTTTCCCAGATTAGTACTTTGTACATTCCATGTTCCGATTTTCAATGATTGTTTATATTGTTTATAGCTGTTTCTCTTAATTTTGAGTTGTGCTACACCAGCAAATGAAGATCCCATGGGCTATTCTCTGACAGGCTTTACTCCATTAGTGTCATCACGGTCAAATCTACTTTGAGGAGGCAGCTCTTCCCCAGTTGCATTTTGAATGCCTGCCAACCTGAGGGGCTCATTTTCGGGCACTATATCTGACAGTGTTTCTCTGCTATTCATGAGGTTTTCAGTGACTAAATATTCAGAAATAGTTCATCACTCCTTCTTCCTACTCTGTCTTCATCTGGAAGCTCATCTGAAACCTATCCACCATAGGTGACCCTGCTGGTATTTAAAACACCAGTGCCATAGCTTCCAGAATTACAGCAACTCACAAGCTACCACAGTATGACAAACTGACAGATGAGTGGTGGAGCAACAAAAGAACAAAGGTTGAACAATATTAGAAGTATCTTCAACTTGCAAAGTACATAGAAAAGGAAAGTGCCTATACTTTAAGAAACTTGGAAGATAAATTCTGTATTTCAGCAACCTATTTTTAAATTTATTTCTTTAGCATAGTGGTTACGAATCGGGCTGCGAACCTCAGGGTCAGCAGTTCGAAACTACCAGCTGTTCCACGGGAAAGATGAGGCTTTCTGCTCCCATAAAGATTTACAGCCTTGGAAACCCAGTACAGGGT
>NW_006414969.1:1319-2888 GCF_000296735.1 Chrysochloris asiatica | reverse complement strand
TCGTTCTGTGCGCCACTTCCTGTTCAGTGCTCTGGAGAAGGCTGGCAAGAACAATGGCACCCCGATTGACATTTACCCAGGATTTCAGGTTCTTCATTCCAACATGTTCCACGAGAGTTTTCCACAAAACACCCTTCTCTCTCGCTCTCCTTCATCTTCCCTTCTTGCTCTATGAGCCACTTCAGAATCTATGGCCTGCAGGATTGCTTCTCCAGGTGCAGCTCTCCGTTTTGGCCCCGGGGATGCAGCTCGCCAGTGGCTAGGCTGGCGATAGCCACCATGGAGGGCTGGACGTCTTCCAGGACAGAGCCCAGGATGTTGGTCACCAGCATTCATTCGAACTTATCCAGCACCATCTCCTGGGTGTGTCCCTTCAGGTGGCTTAGCAGAGCCTGGGAGATGGCTGCCAGGAGCTCCCGCTGGCGGATCTGGGCATCTTTCTTACAGTGTGCGTTCCCATCTCCTCGCTGCAGAACCTCGAGGATCTCTCAGACCGTGTGGGTGGGATCTCTAGGTCTCAGTAAGGACAGCAGGACCTTCCTTCCGTACCTGTCATTTATTATGTTAGGCAGGGAGCTCATAAGTTCTGAAACGATGGTCTGTTTCATGAACTTCGTGTCATCGATTCAATCAAAGGCTGCCAATAACACGAGATGGGAGAACTGACCATTAGCCACTTTTTCAACATAAGTTTTCATCATTTCCACAATCACTTTCCTATCCTTAGGGGTGCCGTGCCAGAGACAGTGCATGGCCATGCGTGCGCCCTCGTGCGTGTGTGCCAGGTACACCACTGCTTCTCGGATGGCTTCGATATCAGTTTTGGGGGTGCGTAAGTAAAGAAGTCCAAGAACACTTTATGTACCAATGAATGCTTGATGACAGCTTCCTTTTGGGCCATTTTGTCCATTCAGGGTGGCGTGGTCTGCTGACTTGTTGAGCTGGAAGGTGGTCTCGTAGAGTTCCTCGGCCACCAGGTTCCACTGCTCCAGGACGGCCCTGTCGTTGTATACATACTCCACGATGGTCGAGGTCTCTGCATGCCCCAGCAGCTTCCTGATGTGGCCCCGGAAACTGTGGATGATATCCGCAATCTGTGTTTTACTCCCATACATGAGGAAGTGCTTAATAACATTTCTGGAATATTTGGCTTTACTTAGTTAAACAAAATTCTCTTGCAGTTCTTGGAAGGCCTTGCTCCTTTGCTCCTCGCTCCTGTGCTGAATGTAGCACTGAATCACAAGCGTGGAGTTGTGGGCAAAGGCATTTGTCTTGATCTTCCCTTGAATCAACTTCTACAGATACGCTCATCAGCTTCACTCTTTTCTTTGTCACAGTCTTTTTTTCTCAACAGCTCCCAGATCTGCTTTGCCTGTAATAGGATATCATAGTTGGTTTTGTCACTGAGCTGCTTCAGTTCTTTCTTCTTCTTTTTGACATCATCCCATTTGGGTTTCTTGGCAGCGGATTCATCACTTTTGCTGTCTGGCTGCAACTTCCTCTTCTTGTTGAATTTATTGGGCTGCTAGAACTTGCCCATTTCTGCTTTGTCCCCTTGCTGCTTGCTCT
>NW_006414969.1:0-562 GCF_000296735.1 Chrysochloris asiatica | reverse complement strand
AGGAAGACCCCAACGAGATGGATTGGCCAGGTGGCAGCACTGATGGACTCAAGTGTGGCAGCGGTAGTGAGGTTGGCCCAGGATCGGACATTGTTTCGTTCTGCTGTACATGAGGTCGCTATGAGTCGGTTCTGACTCGATGGCACCTGACAACAACAACATCTTTAAAAGGTTCCATGGGAACATCTTTGAAGAATCAGAACCACCGCTTTTATGAAATCTGGGTTTCCCTGTGAGATCTCGGTGCCTTTTCCCGGGAATTTCTTTTTCTCTGTGACTTCCATCACATCAACTCTCAAGTGTTTTTCTTATCAAACCTGTTATCTCTTTCCAGTCTTCCCCAGATGATCTGGGAAGCCAATTTCATTGATTTTATGCAGAATCATTTACCCCAAGTTATTTCTCCTTTCGAGTGGTTCCCTGGATCCCACCTGCCACCTCCATTCATGTGGACACCTTACACTTGTTGATGTCAGGTGCCATTGAGTTGGAACTGACTCATAGTGACCCCATGCACAGCACAATGAAACAATGTCCGATCCTGGGCCAACCTCACTACCGC
>NW_006414968.1:3976-5217 GCF_000296735.1 Chrysochloris asiatica | reverse complement strand
GGGAGTAGAAAGCCTCATCTTTCTCCCGCGGAGCGGCTGGTAGTTTCGAACCACTGACCTTAAGGTTCGCAGCCTGATTCGTAACCACTACGCCTAGATAATTTAAAATAAAACTGTCTCTATCATGCTTAAGTATTAAGGCAGATTAAAAACTAAAAAATATGAGTGCGTATTTGTAGATATTCCCTTCAAATTTGTCTTATATTTTAAGTAAGAATGTATTATATACTTTAAGACATAATATCTATACATGTAATACAAAATTAGCTTGATTCCTTTCCTGATTGTGTGTTTTTATTTTTGGCCTGCAATTTGCAGTAAGTGACTCAGAAACGGAAGTGAAAAATTATTTTACAGTTTGACTAGAGGTTTTTTTTTTTCTCCCTCTGTTAGGGTGTTGTAATCCTTACATAATATGCATACAAACCATTGAATGTTTATTAGATGTCTAGTGCTAGATTTCTGTATAAAATAACAATACCAACCCCCTAACTCCCAAGCCTCTCTAATTATATGTAAACTTGTTTAAGATCATCAAGTACAATGATTCATCACTCCAAGGTGCTTTGTTAAGGGCAGCACTGTTATAAGACTATTGTTCTCTACTGAATATACTTATTTTGAGCTTTGGTTACTTTTTTATTTTTAAAAATAAAACTCCAGATCTCTATCTGTACTTATTATGTAAGAAATAAAAAAATAAATACTTGAATGTCTTTATCGACTTTTAAAAAGTTACTTCTCATGAGAGATACAGAAGGCTTTCACATTCTTAGAAATGTGTGTTTAGATTTACTGCCGTCATTAGCAACAACATTGTAATTATCATTCTTCGTCATCATCAACATTATGTTATTATTGGCTACTAACCATTTAGTTCAGGGCATCATTGTACATCACAGTAGCATTTATCAAGACTGTATGTTAATTAGTAGGAGCCCTGGTACCACAGTGGTTAAGTGATCAGTTGCTACCCAGAAGGTCAGTCGTTTGAACCCACTAGTGACTCTGTGGGAGAAAGATGGGGAAGTGGACTTCTACAAAGACTTATGGTCTTGGAAATCCTATGGGAGAAGTTCTGTGTCCTATAGGGTCATTATGAATCCAATTTGATGGATAGAGGTTTTTTTTTTTTTTTTTTTTATGTTAAATAACAGCCCCCCTGCCTTTTGGAAAATTAGGATTGAGATTGTGGGAAAACAGACAAATGGGGAAGTGGACTTCTACAAAGACTTATGGTC
>NW_006414968.1:0-1530 GCF_000296735.1 Chrysochloris asiatica | reverse complement strand
GTTTGGACCCATAGCAACCCTGTATAGGGTTTCCAAGGAGCAGCTGGTGAGCTTGAACCGCTGATCTTGCAGTTCAAATGGCTTTGCAGTCTGGCACATTAACACACAGTGCCACACCAGAACTCCACTCTGACCTATAGGTTTCCTATAAGTCAGAATCGATTCAATGGTATTCAGTTTTGTGTGAGGAGTTGACAAAGGAGTAGTGGTGTGATGATTAATGGCTTAGGCTCTTACCAAAGGATTGGCAGTTTGAACTTACCCAGTGGCTCTGTAGAAGAAAAGATTGTTGTTGTTGTATGCCATCGAGTAGGTTCTGACTCATAGCAATCCTGCATAGGTTTCAACTGCCAACCTCGTGGTTATCAGTCCAATGTATATCCTAACCACCACACCAGTGTTCTCCCATAAAGATTATAACCTAGAAAACCTTATGGGGTTTGTTCTACTCTATTATTATTATTATTTTTATCAAATAAATGTTTTATTGTGAATTGTCTGATAGTCTACATGGGAGAACATTAGTTTTACATTCATTTTATCATACATCGTTTCGTTGGCATAGTTACCATCCCGTCCATGCATCATCACCCAACCAAAGGGTGTACCCTGCAAGCCCGCCTCCCCCCACCCCCAAGTCCTCAGCCCCTTTCCCTCTCTGGATCCCAAGTCCCCAGCCACTCCATCTCTTCACGTCATCTTCTCTGCCTCCATCTCAGGCCTCACTGCTTCTCTGGGTAGGGGCCCACTCTCTGCTCTTCTCCATTAATGGCCCCAGGGCCCTCTGCTCCTAGACTGAAAAGTTAATCACTCCCCTCCTTGCTACAAAATGTCCACCTTTAGATTTCCAATCCTCACAATCAGTCCTGATAACAATTATTGACTATTGCATCACAAGAGACCCATCTGTATTTCATTTCATCAGCCCTTCCTGGACAGGCTGGATACTATTCACTGGAGACTCTACCTTCCTCCACATCCTTTGTATCTAGGTTCCCTCTTGAAAACTTGTAAGCCAGTTACTTCTTACCTTTGTATGCCTCCCCCAATTTTGGGTAGCCAATATCCAAGTTGCCCATCCCTGTCTACTCTTTGTGTGGAGGGGCTGGGAATAGTTCTTGCAGCAGGGATTTGTTTCCTCTTTTGAGCTACTGCATTTATAGGTGTAGGTAGTTCTACTCTATTATGTAGGCACAAAACAAAAACAAAACCAAGGAGTTGGGAGGTGGAGCTTGCTGGCAGATAGGGTAAAGGTGCAGTGAAGATCTCCATCAGCAGTACCACGGAATGCCAGATGAAGTGGGTTCAGGGGAGAGCTCCAAAACTCTGAACCACATAGGTAGGAATATTTAAAAAGTAAGAAGGCTTATAGCTAGTGGAACTTGTAGCGGAAGTAAGAAATCTTATACTTTAGAATCTGCTGGGCTTGGTGGCCAGAGCCAATAACTTGGGCCAGACCAAATGACAAGTCCAAGTGGGGGAGCAAACAGACCCACCATGAATAATGCCACGGGAACCTTGGAGCAAAGG
>NW_006414967.1:1470-5144 GCF_000296735.1 Chrysochloris asiatica | reverse complement strand
TCATTCCTGGCTGAATCAGAATGGCCAATACCAGTCCATTTCAGCTCTTCAGTGCCTAGGATATCATTCTTTATATGTTCAATTTCATTTTGGACAACTTGTAATTTCCCTAGAGTCATACTTTGTACATTCCATGTTTCTATTATTAATGGATATTTACAGGTGTTTCTTCTTATTTTGAATTGTGTCCCAACAACAAATGGAGGCCCCAAGAACTTCTTCCATCCTCATCATGAAGGTCAATTCTATTTTGAGGGGGCTGATCTTCCCTAGTCGTATTTTGACTACCTTCCAACTTGAGAGACTCATCTTCAGGCACTGTATCAGACATTATTTCCTTGCTATTCACAAGCTATTCAGTGACTAGCCCTTCAAAGTCCTGGTTACAGCAGTACAGTCCTGTAAGGCCAGCACTGTACTGCTAACCACAAGGTTGATGGTTCAAATCCACCAGGCACTCCTTGGGAACCTTCTGCAGGATTGCTATGAGTCAGAACTGTATCGACAGTACTTAACAAGAACAACAACCCTCCAGAAGTGCTCTGCCCCTTCTTCTTAATGTGTCTTAGTCTGGAAGCTGTGCTGAAACATGTCTGTCCTGGGTGACCCTGCAGATATTTGAGATATTTGTGGTAAAGCTTCTAGCATCATAGCAACACACAAGCCACCGCAGTATGACAAACCTTGGAGACAGGAGTAGTACTTGATTTTGTGTTTAGTCCCTTAATTATGTTGAGGAACTTGCATTCTACTTCTATTTTGATGAGCATTTTTAGCAAGTAATCGTTTTGGATTTTGCCAAATGTCTTTTCTGTACCAACTAATATAATCATGGAATGCTCTCCTATTGTTTTATTTATGTGGCATATTAGATTGATTGCTTTTCTAATGTTGAACCATTCTGCGTTCCTGGTAAGAATCCTGTTTGGTCATATGTATTAAATTATGTTTAAGTGGTATGAGATTCTGTTTGCTAGAATTTTATTGAATGTGTGTGTAGGATAAGCGCTGGACTGCTAATCCCTAGGTTAGCTGTTCAGATCCACTGGCCATTCCTCAGACACTCTGTATAGGGTCTCTATGAATTGGAACTTAACCTGAAGGCACTTAACAACAAACAACATCATGTTCATGAAGGATGTTGGTTTATGATTTTCTTTTTTAGTGGTGTCTTTGCCTGTAAGGGTTATGCTTGCTTCACAGAATGAGTTAAGTAATGTTCCAACCATTCTATAATCTGGAATAACTAGAGTATAATTGTTGTCAGCTGTTCTCTGAATGTTTGTTAGATTTCTTCAGTGAGGTCTTATGGGCCAGAAATTTATGTTTTTGTTTTTTCTTGGCCTGTTTAATTTATTCTTATATTAGGGTATGTTCAAATTTTCTACTTCAGTCTATCTTAGTTTACTAGCACACACTGCTGACTGTGAGAGTTTTTTTAAAAGTTGCAAGGAAAAGATGGGGTGGGGGGGAGTTGTGGGCCGGGGAGAGGGAAGAACTAAAAGGAAAGATAAACCAAACAGAAAAGTGGTGCCGCATTGGCCATAGTGGAGGCATGGGTTTGGGAGGTAGGCATCCATCTATGAACCCAGAGACTGTATAAGGTAAGGGGGGAGGTCAAACTCTCTTATTGCCTGTAACCAATGTGGGTCTTGGTGCTGCCTGGGCAAGTGGAGTCAGTTATCTGCTTCCCACTCTGTCTGGAACACTGCTTACAATAATTCAAACTGGCCATGCCGTGCTGTTTGGCTTGCTGGCTGTCTCCTTGTTTGCCGTTTTCGTTCAGTTTTTTCCTCTCATCAGTACTTGATCTACTTCTGCATCCTTTCCTTTGAAGCTCTAGGGTCTAGGGTTGTCATCTATGTTCATTTCACTTGGTTTCTCAAGTCTGTGCTGTAGGGTATTGGATAATGTACTTGCCTAATCTGCCATCTTGGGTCCTCTTCTCAGTGCTTTTTCAATCCATGTAGACTTTGTATTTCCACAGCCCCAGAGTTATGGGAGGTGGAAGAGTATTTGATCTCCTTTATCCGCTCTGATACCAACAAGTGTTCTTGATGTGCTTGCAACTTTCCCTGTCTCCAATCTGATTTAAAAGCCCATTTGTTGTTGTTATTGTTAAGTGCCATTGAGTTGGTTCCAACCTATAGTGACCCTGTATAGGGTTTCTGAGGAGCAGCTGGTGGGTTCGAACTGCTGACCTTGTGGTTAGCAGTTCAGTGTTTTATCCTATAGTGCCACACCAAAATATTTTTTCATGTGGTGTATGTGTTATGTTTTGGAGGTGGATCTCCAGTCTGAGATCTCCAGATTGAGAAGTCTGTCTTTTATTTATAGCTAGCTATTCATCTCAGTCTATTTAATGTGGGTTGGAATCAGTGTGGACTACCTCACTTTTTCCCCTCCTCCAACTTTCCTCCAGCAGAGCTGGGTTGGAAGTGGCATTTCCATTTTAATCTCAAGATTCCTTTATTGCTCTGTCTGCCCTCCTGCTGACTTCCTACTGATATGAGGTCTCTGAAAGCCAAGTCCCAATGCTACTCTCCTGTTCGTAGGGAGCACAGCTCATCATATTAATATTGCGGTTCCTGGGTCTACCCCTCCGGCCTGCCTCCTGTGTGGGAGATGCTGGCTCCTTTGTGACAGGAGTTGGGACTGGCTTCCTTCTCATCAACACGAAGTCTTTAGTTGTGGATTGTCAGTGAAAGTTAAGCTGCCCTGCCAGTCTCTTCCTCTTACGGAGATCAGCCCACTGTATTTTATGATTCTCGGTCTACTTTTCTTCAACATCTGCCACCTGTTCAGAGATGCTGGCTCCACAGTGGTGGTATTTGGGCCAATAAGGTTTCTGTGAAACAAAGAGAAGAAAAGAAAAAAGCTTCCTGTGTTGTAGAGTGCGCATTGTTCTTCAGTTTATGACCTGCTGCTTTAAATTTGGGGTTGGTTTCAGAGTTCTGTCTCCTTCCTAGTGCTGTTTTTGGGGTTTTTTTTTTGCCCTATAGTTATTGTGGGGTAGTTGGGGCTTGTCTCCATTCATGCTGTCATCTTGGGGAGGAGCGGCAAAAATACATGCCCACATCTTTTTAAGAAGGCAAACAAGCTCGTCAGCTTTGAACTCCACAGAAAAAACTTACTGCACATAATTCTGGTGGAACAAAGTCTTCCATAAGTGCTTTATTTAATGTGTATTATGTGGTTTTTCCTATGAGAAGAATTCACACTGCTGGTTGCTGCTTTCTTTGGTGGATAGAGTTGGAAAGGGGAACCTCATCAGGGCTCCTGACTTCCACAGTGATTGTCACCACTGGGAAATTCATGGATGATTACCTTAGAACCATCCCTCATTCCTGGTTCTTAGGGTTAAGCCCTCAGCCTCCCTTAATAATACACTATACCTAAGAGATGTTGTAAGACAATAAAATCAGTTTAGTACAGTTTGGCGGGACCATAAGTGCCCATTTGTTCATGGGTTCTCTTGGCCACAATAACCTGGACAAGGCATTTTGAAAGGCTTTTTTTTGTGTTGAGCTTTCTGACAGTGCTTTTGAGCTCATTAAGTAGAGCAATCAGAGCTTATTTTAGTTTATCAAAATATTGTTGATAAGTTATTAGAGTGAAATTTCTTTGTAGGTACACTTGGTGTGGAATTTGAGTAGATCCCAAACAGAAAACAG
>NW_006414967.1:0-1034 GCF_000296735.1 Chrysochloris asiatica | reverse complement strand
CCTGAATAAGGAGCTCTGGTAGTGTAGTGGTTATGAATCGGGCTGCGAACCTCAAGGTCAGCAGTTTGAAACTACCAGCTGTTCCATTGGAGAAAGATGAGGCTTTCTGCTCCCATAAAGATTTACAGCTTTGGATACCCTGTACAGGGTCGCTGTGAGTCAGAACTGAGTCCAGGGCATATCACCACCACCACCCTAGGGTTTCCAAGGAGCAGCTGGTTTGAACTGTCAACCTTGTGGTTTGCACTCTATCCTTATGCTAGGCTCTTGTGACCTCTGTTTACATATAAACATGGTGAGGAATTCACCACAGAGACATACCAGTTTACCTGGGCAAGTGTATGGCAATAAACAGTCCTACAGCTACTCACCTGAGTTAAAGGATAGGGTCAGATCTATTATTCAAATAATCGGAGGTTCCTGAAGTCAGGCCTTGTGACTCCTTGAAGGATTCCTTCTGTACTTATTCCTTATCTATGAGGGTAAGGAAAAATGTATTGCTAGTAGGGTTCTAGTTCATGAATGGACAGGCTTACTCCATTGTGCTTCAACATGTCTGTGATAAGTGGATGACTGCAAACAAGTCCTCTCAGTAATATTATCAGGGTGCCATCACATGAAAAAAAAAACAGCAACTAGGGTCCATTCAAAACAGTGGATTCCAAGCAGGTCTCCTGAGCCAGTTGCATTCAAGGCAAGGAGGTCAGTTCAGAAGGTTATGATGACTGTTACTTAGGATTCCGAAGGAGTAATCTTTTTGTGGGGGTGGAAGGTCTGGAAAAAGCTTTATTGAGTCCTCAGACATAGTTCTCTTTGACCTGCACAATCTTGGTTCCCAGAGCTGCCCAATCTGGAGAATGGGATCCACTTTGCAGCCTTCGGGGGCATCCGTGTGGATGGTGGGGGACATGGAATGACGGATATAATTGGTGATGTGAGATGGACCTTGAGTGAAAGTAGAGGATGTTTGTTGTTGTTGTTGTCAGGTGCCATCGAGTTGGAACCAACTCATAGCGACCCCATGCACAGCAGAA
>NW_006414966.1:3985-4945 GCF_000296735.1 Chrysochloris asiatica | reverse complement strand
TGACTGCAAGGTGGTTTGAACCACAAGGTTGGCAGTTCAAACTTACTAGCCACTCCTTGGAAACCCCATACAGGGTGGCTATGAGTCTGAACCGACTCGATGGTACTTAACAGCAACAACATGGAGCCCTAGTGAAGCAACAGGTAAGAGTTTGTCTGCTAACCAAAAGGTTGGAGATTCAAACCTACCCAGCAGTTCCATGGGACAGTGATCTGGTGCTATGCTTTCCAAAAGATTACAACCAAGAAAACCCTGTGGGGGAAGTTTTATTCAGTCATGAGACATTCCTATGAGTCAAAAATCAACTCGAAGATACCTAACAACAATACTAAGATATAGGTCCTTTGGGAGTGCCAACAGTTTACTCTCAGCTACTCGTTGAAAGGTTGGTTTTTCTACTCTACCCAACAATGCTGTGTATGAAAGGTCTGGTGTTCTGCTTCTCTAAGATTACAGTCAAGAAAATCTTGAGCACAGTTCTTCTCTGAAGCATATGAGGTTGTCATGAGTCGAAATTGCCCCTGATATAGAACTGTACAATAAGCACAGGACTGCAAGGTCAGTGGTTCAAACTTACCAGTTGCTCCTTGGAAACCCTATACAGAGTTGCTATGAATTGGAACCACCAACAATTCTCTGTGTCCTCAAGTACAGAGAAGCCAACAACTCTTCAAACTCGTCCATTAGTTTGGCGTCAGAAGATTGCACTGTTTACATCTTTCAATTGTGTGTATCACAATAAACTATAGATAGCATTGGGAAGAAAGGGTAGTCCAGAACAGTTAATTGGGCTCTTGAAGAACTTGTGCGAAGATCAAGAAGCAATTGTTCAAACAGAACAAGGGGACACTGAATGGTTTAAATCAGGAAAGGTGTGTGTCAGGGTTGTATTCTTTCGCCATACTTATTCAGTCTATATGCTGAGCAAATAATCTGAGAAACTGGATTATTTGAAGAAGA
>NW_006414966.1:2435-3350 GCF_000296735.1 Chrysochloris asiatica | reverse complement strand
CATATTATAAGGAGGGACCAGTTCCTAGAGAAGAACATCATGCTTAGTAAAGGGGAGGGTCAGAGAAAAAGAGGAAAACCCCTAATGAGATGAATTTGCACTGTGACAGCAGCAACGGGCTCAAGTGTAGCAATGATTGTGAGGTTGGCCCAGGACCAGACAGTGTCCTGTTGGTACTGACTCAATGGCACCTAACAACAACAACATAGCACTGCCTTGAAGCAGGGTCTAACTTAAAGCACAGCTCTCTCTGACTAAATTCTTTCCACAAATACATCCTAAGGCTCATCTCTCAACCCTTTTTATCATGATTGCGGAATTCATCTAACTAATTCTTGACCACCTCCTTCAAAAATTCTGCATGGTGCTCCAGCTTTCATTTCACTTTGGTATTTGATACCTAGAAGATCTTACTTATTCAGTCAAATCCCACAATTTAGGAGCATGTGACACAGGAAAGAATGAAAACAAATGAGGTATCGATCTAATTCAAAAAAGTTAGGAAATAAGTTAAATAAATCCAAGACTATTAGAAAAAATGTATTAATGAATTAGAAAACCAAGTAATAGAGCAGACAAATAATTTTAAGATGTAGCTTACTGGAAGGAAACAATAAAACTGATAATTTATTGGAAGAGAATTCAAATGTACTACACTAGAAACAAGCAAGGGAAAAAAAATCACAGATCCAAATGAAAAAATTTTAAGGTATTTTGTAAAATTCAGTGCAAGTAAATAAATATCTCCTGGGATCTATAATTGTTAAAATTGACTCCATAAGTAATGAAAAACTTAAATAGACAAAAAAAAAAAAGTAGAAATGGAGAAAGTTATAAAAAAGCAACTTCTCTATAAAATCTACAGATCCAGATGGTCTCAAAGGTGAATTCTTTTGAACACTCAACTAACAGATG
>NW_006414966.1:0-845 GCF_000296735.1 Chrysochloris asiatica | reverse complement strand
AGGGGGTGGGAGTGATCCTCGCTGTAAAGATGTGTTCCCTTTTTTGAGCTACTACATCCATAAGTATAGGTAAAGTTCATCAAATTTTTTATTTTTCCTCTTCTTTCTTCTTCTAGTCAAGTTTTGATCATCCAGCCATCGAAGCCAAGTCAAGTGGGTACTATCTGCAACTATGGGTGTTCTTATGCATCTCCCCTCACTTCATATCAGCTGGACACTTCATTCTGTGCTCTAGTCTTCTGTGGCCATGTCAATGCCTCTGGGCCCAGGAGTCCCCGGGTCTTCCCATACAGCTGGCCATCCAGGTCTCCATCTGGGTTCACAGGGGTCTATTGAATGTGATTGGGCTTAGCTCACAACTTCATTGCTGTTTTTCCTCCCTTTCCCTTATCGGTGACCAACGTGGTCACCAGCCAGACCACATGCCTGCTTATGTATTTATTCCCCCTTGAGTCTCAGTCTTGGAAGGGGGTTTGCTCTTAGGGGTCCCGACCACTTGTCTTGATGGCTCCCCGGTGAACAGCTTACTTGTTCTTGTAGTAATCAGTCAGACTGCTGTCATTGTTTCGGATTTTTCCTGCTGGTCTTCCTTTCAGGAAATATCTTCTGTTCTTCTAGCCGCTCCAGGCTGGTCTACCATCCTTTCCAGTGGAAATTTCCTACCTCAGTTGGTTCTGGATGGGGTTCTGGATTCCACCTATGGTCTTGTGCAGTGTAAAGGCTCCACGGGAAGCCTCTTTCACTGTGCAACTTCTAGCCCCCTTTAAGGTATTCCAATCAGATATAGGCTGACGATGGACTTACAAGCTTTCTGTAGTGATGATTCTGGCTATTCCTTTCTCCCC
>NW_006414965.1:4955-5469 GCF_000296735.1 Chrysochloris asiatica | reverse complement strand
AAGTCAGCTCAAGTGGGTACTATCTGCAAGTGTGGGTATTCTTGTGCACCTCCCCTCACTTCATATGAGCTGGATGCGTCCCTCTCTTCTTTTGTTCTCTGTGGCCATGTCCCTGACCCTGGATCCAGGAGTCCCCAGTTCTTGCCATACTTCTGGTCAACCAGGTCTCAATCCAGGTAGACAGGAGTCTGTTGAATATAGTCAGACTTAGCTCACAACTCCTTTGCTGTGTTTTCCCCACTTCCCCTTATCAGTAGACCAATGTGGTCACCAGCAAGACCACATGCCTGCTCGTGTATTCCCCTTGAGTCTCAGTCTTGCCTTGATGACTTGTCATGATGGCTCCCCAGAGAACAACTTGCTCATTCTTGTAGTAGTCAATCAGACTACCATTATTGTTTTGATTTTTCCTGCTGGTCTTTCTTTCAAGTGGTATCTTATGTTCTTCTAGCAGTTCCAGGCTGGTCTGCTTGTCCTTTCAACTTGAAATTTCCCACCTCAGAAGATTCTGGAT
>NW_006414965.1:4374-4855 GCF_000296735.1 Chrysochloris asiatica | reverse complement strand
AAGTCAGCTCAAGTGGGTACTATCTGCAAGTGTGGGTATTCTTGTGCACCTCCCCTCACTTCATATGAGCTGGATGCGTCCCTCTCTTCTTTTGTCCTCTGTGGCCATGTCCCTGACCCAGGATCCAGGAGTCCCCAGTTCTTGCCATACTTCTGGTCAACTAGGTCACAATCCAGGCAGACAGGAGTCTGTTGAATATAGTCAGACTTAGCTCACAACTCCTTTGCTGTGTTTCCCCCACTTCCCCTTATCAGTAGACCAATGTGGTCACCAGCAAGACCACATGCCTGCTCGTGCATTCCCCTTGAGTCTCAGTCTTGCCTTGATGACTTGTCATGATGGCTCCCCAGAGAACAACTTGCTCATTCTTGTAGTAGTCAATCAGACTGCCATTATTGTTTTTGATTTTTCCTGCTGGTCTTTCTTTCAAGTGGTATCTTAATGTTCTTCTAGCAGTTCCAGGCTGGTCTGCTTGTCCTTT
>NW_006414965.1:2200-3189 GCF_000296735.1 Chrysochloris asiatica | reverse complement strand
TATATATTTTGGAAGTTAGTACCTTATCAGATACATTGTTGCAAAAGATTTTTTTCTCACTCTGTAGGCTCAAAGGTGATACTCTTGTTGGTCTTGCCATTTCTGGACCCAAAATGCTCTATGACTTCCAGAGTGTTCACCTTGTGAAAGATCACATGTTTTCTATCCAACCATTCAGTCTTAGCAGATCAGATAAAAAACTGGAAACTCTTTGTATTGGATCCAGCATCTGCATTGGATAAGAGACGTTTTCATCATCAAATTTCTCCCCATAGATGGATTTGCCACCAGTTCCTTTATGGCATGTGAAGTCACTACCCTGACACATAAACCAAGGAATAAGCCTGTGAAAGCAGAAAACTTTAACCATTTCCCTTTTCTCCAGTGCTCAGAGTACAAAAGTTCTTCTGTCTTTGGAATTTTTTCTGCAAACAACTTGAAGCAGATGTGGCTCAGGGGTTCATCATCAATAGAGATGTAGACATACTCAGTGAGACTGACCATGGCTGAACTCATTAGCACCAGATTTGAATACGAATTCAGGTGACAGATTTTACAAAACATGTCTAAGAAGTTTTCATTGCTTTGCTCGCTGCATGCTATATCACATTTTTGGATATATTTGCTACAAAGGTAAATATCCATGTAGAAATATCCTCTGTAAATCTGTAAATATTTGTGGATCAAATCCCATTCTTTCTCCCATTCCCATTAAGCCTGTGTGTCTAGATATGCATTAACTGGTATATCACTGTTATTGCAGGATTGTGTATATAATAGCATTTATTTCTAGAACCCTTAACTCATTCTTCTCTCTTCCTCTGCCTCTATCATTTTAATTTGTATTTATTTATTTGTTTTTCTAACCTTCCTCTTTTAAAAGAGTTCAACTGCAAACCAAAAATGTTAGTCTTTCAAACATACAAGGAGCTCTGCAGGAAAAGGACTTGGTGATATGTCCCTATGAAGGTTGTAGCCTAGAAAGCCTT
>NW_006414965.1:0-2100 GCF_000296735.1 Chrysochloris asiatica | reverse complement strand
TCATGATCCTACACTGAGCAGGAAAAACTGTAAGAAAAATGAAAAGTGTTTGAGTAATATTAACACAACAATCACCTAAAGCTTATAGGAAACAGGGACTAAAATTAATATAACTAAATGGGAAGTTACTTCAGCAATCCAAAATACAATAGAGAAGACCTAACCCAGGGATTGGTAAATTTTTTCTGTAAAATATAAGATAAAATTTTTAGATTTCTCCTATCATATGGTCTCTTTAGCAACTATTAAACTTTGCTATTATAGTGAGAAAGCAATCATAGACAAATGAAAATGTCTGTTTTCCAATGAAACTATATTTACAAAAACAGAAAGTTTTTGGAAGCCATAGTTTACTGATTCTTTGTTTAGAATTATATCTTGAGAATTAAAAGAAGAAAATAATTTGACCATTGAAAAATATTAAATTAATATCTACCTGCAGGATTCCTTTTCGGGTTAACTGTTGGTCTTATAACTAAAGGATCAGCGGGTAGACACACCAAATACTCTGTTGTTGTTGTTAGGTGCCATTTAGTTGGTACTGACTCATAGTGACCTTATGCACAACATAACAAAACATTGCCCGATCCTTGGCCAACCTTACAATTGTTGCCACACTTGAGCCAACTGATGCTGCCACTTTGGTAATCAATCTCACAGGGGGTCTTCATGTTTTGCTCTGACCCTCTACCTTACCAAACATGATATCCTTCTCCAGTGATTAGTCCCTCCTAACAATATGTCTGAAGTATGAGAGATGAAGTTTGGCCATCCTGGCCTCCAAGGAACACTGTGGCTGCACTTTTTCCAACACAGATTTGTTGGCTCTTTTGGCAGCCCATGGCACTTTCAATATTCTCCTCCTCTGACACCATAACTCAAAAGTATAAGTTCATCTACGGCCTTCCTTATTCACTGTCCAGCTTTTGCATGCATAAGAGGTTATTGAAAATACCATGGCTTGGGTCAGGTGCACCTTATTCCTCAAGCTGACATCTTTGCTCTTCAACACTTTAAAAAGGTCTTGTGCAGCAGATTTGCTTAATGCAATACGTCCTTGGATTTCTTGACTGCTGCTTCCATGAGTGTTGATAGTTGATCCAAGAAGAATGAAGTCCTTGAGAACTTCAATTTTTTCTCCGTTGAAAAAAGAATGTTGTTTATAGGTTCAGTGGTGAGGATTTTTGTTTTCTTGACATTGAGATGCAATCCATACCGAAGGCTGTGCTCTTTGATATTCATCAATCAATCAATCAATCTATCTATCTATCTATATCTATATCTATATCTATACATTCACTTTCAGCAAACAAGGCTGTGTCATCTGCACATTGCAGGTTATTAATGACTCTTCCTCCAATCTTGATGCCATGCTTTTGTTCATATAACCCAGCTTCTCGGATTATTTGCTCAGCATACAGATTAAATAGGTATGACTACAGGAGAAAAATGAGGCAGTCTGCCTTTGTAGAAGATTTATAGACTCAGAAACCCTATGCAACAATCAACAGTTCTGCTCTGTCCTGTAGGGTCATTATGAGTTAGAATTGATTCCAAGGCAGAGGATTCTGTTTGGTTTAGTTTAATATCTGCCTGGAAACAACAGATAAGAAGAGAAAGGAACCAAACACTTCAAGCAATAGGTCAGTTTGAAATATAAATATGGGATTTGTCTGTGTGTAGTTGACAATTGAACAAAAATGAAGGAGAATAATGGAGTTTTGTTAAGAAATGTTGAGATGGATTGAGGTAGGGTAGAGATTGACCTCTGGAATTGTGACAATATTCTGTTTCTTGATCTGAATGTTGGTTATTCTGGTGTGTATGCTTAGCTAACATTTTTCAAGTTGTACACTTATGATGTTATTATTTAATAAACATATAGGGAGTAGAAACTAGTAAGAAAAAAAGGAATATTGTGATCAGAGAAGATCCAGAAGAAAAAAATATTACAGAAACCAAAAGAAGTTTGAAAAGGGGAAGCTAATCAGCAGGACCAAAGTGGAGTGATAAGGTAGAAACCATGTTTTTTTTTTTTTTAATTATTAATTTTTTTATTGTGTGATAGTTTACATGGGGGAACATTAGCTTTACACTCAT
>NW_006414964.1:3862-5128 GCF_000296735.1 Chrysochloris asiatica | reverse complement strand
GGGGCATCAAATAAACAGGAACCTCAGCCCTATGACCTCAAGAAACTAAACAAATTTTAAAGAAGATTTCACCCAAGCACTTCCAAATAAAAACTCAGTCCAGTCAATTCCTTGATGTCAATCTTATAAAACTCAGAGCATAGATTTGAAAATGGCATAGGACTGGGCAATATTTCATTCTGTTATATGAAAGGTCTTATGAATTACAGGTAACTGGATGGTAAGTAATAACAAACCCAGAGCACTAAGACTGTGGAGTCCTGGTGTGGCACTGTAGGATAAGCACTATACTGTTAATAATAAGGTCCATGGTTCAAGCCCACCAATCACTTCCCAGAAACCATATAGGGGTTTCTGTGAGTCAGAACTGACTCAATGGCACTTAGCAACAACAACAAAAGCAAAGTCTGTGGTAACTGGTTATGGTATTAGTAGAAAAGTAGGAAACTATCCAGTAACAGTGGAAAAGCTATGAGGAATAATAATGCACAACACGAATTCTTCCTCACCCTAGCTTCTTTGTGTCATGTTTCATTCCTTCACGGATGACTGCTAAGTTTAGGATACAGGGGTGGACAACCATTAGCTAACAGAGAACATACATTCTAATACACTATTTTGTCAAGATCTTGTCATGTATGGGGAGCCTGTAGTTGTCCATTGGGACCATCTCTAGTGAGTTAATTTAGTTTGGGAATGAATGGTTAGCAAGCCGATTGTGGTAATAGATCTAAAGTGTTATTATTGAATCCAGCTATTACTAGTGATAAAACGACCATATTTATTTCCATCTGTCTTGATTTTGCCTCTGAGTTTCAACTGATTCAGAATTCAGGAGAACAGGAGATATTTATTAACCCTTTAAAGTCTCAACACATCAGTCTGATCATGTCACTTCCATTTACTTTGTGCAGACTTTATACCCATGATGGCTTTTAGGGCCCTTTATCATCTGGTGCTGTATAACTTTCTACCTCAACCCTATCCAATAAAAGTATAATGCAAGCCACAAATACAGTTTAATATTTTCTAGTAGCCATGTTGAAAAAGTAAAAAGAAACAAAGTGAAATTAATTTTACAAATACGTTTTTCTACCTGGGGACACATGAGCCCATGAACAAAGACAGAGAGTTGAAAGTGAAGCATCCAGCCAAAATGAAGTAAGGGAGATGCACACAAACACCCAAACTTGCAGATAGTATACATTTGACCTAACCTCAATGGCTTGATAATCAGAATTTGACTAGAGAAAGATAAAAAAAAAA
>NW_006414964.1:0-2797 GCF_000296735.1 Chrysochloris asiatica | reverse complement strand
TATTCTCTGCTTTCAGTAAAGATCCATCGGACATCAGCAATGATATCCCTCATTCCACGTCCTCTTCTGAATCTGGCTTAAACTTCTAGAAGTTCCTGGCCAATGTAGGCTTGCAGTCGTTTCTGTATTACCTTTAGTAAACTTTACTTGCATTGGATACCAAAGAGATTGTCTGATGATTCCACATTTCATTGGGTCATCTCTCTTTGGAGTGGCACAAATACGGAACTCTGCCAATCAATCAGCCATATAGTTGTCTTCCAAATTTCTTGGCATAAATGAGTGAGTGTCTCCAGTGATACCTCACTTTCTTGAAAGATTTCAATTTTTATTCCATCAATTCCTGGTGCCTTGTTCTTTGCCAATTCCTTCAATGCTTGTATTTCTTCTTTCAGTATCATTGGCTCTTGTTCATATGCTACTTCTTGAAATGGTTGAACACCAACCATTTCCTTTTGGTACAGTGACTGTATTCCTTTCATCTTCTTTTGATGCTTTCTTCATCATTTAATAACGTATGCAGAGAATACTTCAATAACAAAAGTCGAGGCTTGAATTTTTTCTTCAGTTCCCTCATTTGAGAAATGAGCGTGTTCTTCCCTTTTGGTTTTCTGATTCCAAATCTTTGCACATTTTGTTGTAATATTTGACATTGTCTTCTCGAGCTGTTCTTTGAAATTTTCTGATCAGCTCTTGGACCTCCTCATTTCTTTCATTTGCTTTAGCATCTCTAAGCTAGAGAGCAAGTTTCTGTGTCTCTTCTGACATCCACTTTGACCTTTTCCTTATTTCTTGTCTTCTTAATGACTTTTTGCTTTCTTTATGTATGATGATCTTGATGTCATGCCACAACTCATCTGATCTTCAGTCTTTGGTATTTAATGTATCAAATCTGTTCTTCAGATGATCTCTAAATTCAGGTGGGATATATTCAAGGTCATATTTTGGCTCTCTTTGATTTGTTTTCATTTTCTTTAGCTTCTGTTTGAATTTGCATATGAGCAATTGATGATCTATTCCACAATCTTTCCTGTCCTTGTTTTGACTGATGATATGGAGCTTTTTCATTGTCTCTTTCCACAGATGTACACAATTTGAATTATGTGTATTCCATCTGGCAAGGTCCATGTGTATAATAGTCTCTTATGCTGTCTAAAGAAGGTTTTAGAAATGAACAAATTATTGATTTTGCAGAAATCAATCATGTGAACTCCAGCATCATTTCTATCACCATGGCCATATTTTCCAACTACTGATCCTTCATCTTTGCTCCCAACCTTTGCATTCCAATCACTGGTAATGATCAATACATCTTGATTGCATGTTTGATCAATTTCAGATTAAAGAAGTTGGTAGAATTCTTCTATTTCATCTTCACTGG
Source organism: Chrysochloris asiatica (assembly GCF_000296735.1). Lineage (NCBI taxonomy): Eukaryota > Metazoa > Chordata > Mammalia > Afrosoricida > Chrysochloridae > Chrysochloris > Chrysochloris asiatica. The sequence goes on along the minus strand of NW_006414964.1, from coordinate 1,416 downwards.
CTTTAGTGGTCGATGTATAAATTTGAATGATAGTGGTTTTAACTAGTCTTCCCTATAGGAACATGGATATTTTCCTATCACAGACAGTGTTGTACCTCCTGACCAATCTGGATATGTTCTTTTTGTCAATGAATGCAATACCATTTCTCTTCAATGTGTCATTCCTGGAATAGTAAACCATGTGGTTGTCAGATTCAAAATGGCCAATACCAGTCCATTTCAGCTCATTAATGCCTAATATATTGATGTTTATGTATTCCATTTCATTTTTGACAATTTCCAATTTTCCTAGATTCATATTTTGTGCTTTCCATGGTCTGATTATTAGCAGATATTTATTTACAGTTTTTCTCTTCATATGTCCCCCATAAGCAAATGAAGGTCCCACGGGCTTTACTCCTGTTGTGTCATCACAGACAACTCTACTTTGAGGAGGCAGCTCTTCCCCAGTCTCATTTTGAGTGCCTTCCAACATTAGGAACTCATTTTCTGGCACTATATCTGACAATGTTTCTCTGCTCTTCATAAGGTTTTCTGTGACTAAATATTTGGAAGCAGTTTGTCACTCCTTATTTCTAATCTATCTTCATCTGAAAGCTCATCTGAAACCTGTCCATCATGGGTAACCCTGCTTGTATTTAAAATACCCATGGCACAGCTTTCAGAATCATAGCTACTCACAAACCACCACAGTATGACAAACTGACAGACGAGTGGTGAATTCAAGGAAGTAGTAGCTCAAAACACCTACAGAGAATAAAAGAACCTTCACATCAAGTATCAATGCTATCCCTTCTCTATATGGGGTAGATAGGGATGGGCAACTTAGATATTGGTTGTCTAAAGTGAGCAGGCAATAAAGGCACAAAGTGACTGGTTCACAAAGTTTCAAGAGAGAGTTTAATTTAAGAGTGTGTGTGGGAAGATAGACTCCCCATTGAATAGTTTTCATCTTGTCTATATGGGTCTGGCAAAAAGAGATGGGGACAAGATTCTTATGCTTCTATAGTGAGTAATGGTTATCATGACTAATTGCAACTGTCACAGTAGTAAAAGTAGAGGTTTTATAACATACACTAGGGAGTAGTTACTCTTAAAATCCAAGAACAGAGGTCCCTAGGATGATTTCATGGAAGAGCACAAGTGGAATGCAAGACCCTATCCAGAGAAGCAGTGACACCAGAGATGGTGGCAGAGATGGACACATGAACAAAGGGAGCAGCTGAAGACTCTAGATTCATGGAAAGAGAGGGACTGAGAGCTGGTGGTCAGGGGTAGACTTTCAGAATGTGCCATTTGGTGGTGTAAATTATTATACATTCCTGAGTGTTAAAAATAAATAAATAAAAGAGCTAAAATGGAGGAGGCAGGGCTTGATGGCAGCTAGGGTAAAGGTGTAGTGAAGGTCGCCATCAG
>NW_006414963.1:5194-5746 GCF_000296735.1 Chrysochloris asiatica | reverse complement strand
AATAGAGATCCCACATACTAGAAAAAAACATTTGCAATGGCATATATGACAAGGGACTAATATCTAAAATTTATAGAAGACTATAACCACTCTCAGTAGTTGCTCCTTGGAAACCCTGTACAGTGTCTCTATAGGTCAGCACCAACTCTATGGAATTTAACAACATCAACAACAACATCTCTACAAGAAAAAGACAACCCAGTGAAACTTGGGTACAGGACATGACCGAACACTTCACTAAGGAAGCCATTCAGGGAACCAACAAATACAGTCACTCACAAAAGAACAAATATTGTTTGAGACCACTATTGTAAAAACTGAAGAAAATATTTTCATAGTAAAATAAACATACTTTGATGGTTACTAGAGGCATAAGGGGAGGGAGAGTAATTCATTGGTTAGAAAGTAGACATATGTTAACATATGTGACTAGGAGGTCAATATACAAGAAGAGGAAGGTTGGCAGAAGAATGAGGAAGACAGGTGAAGACACAGGGAAGTATGCAAGGGCTAACAGGGATAGAGGTAAATAGTGATACATACAGAACCTTG
>NW_006414963.1:2422-3266 GCF_000296735.1 Chrysochloris asiatica | reverse complement strand
TATGCAGATGATACAACCTTGCTTGCTGAAAGTGAAGAGGACTTAAAACATTTATTGATGAAGATCAAAGAGCACAGCCTTTGGTATGGATTTCACCTCAATGTAACAAAAATCCTCACCACTGGACCAATAAACGACATTCTTATCAATGGAGAAAATATTAAAGTTGTCAATGACTTCATTCTTCTTGAATCAACTATCAACACTCGCGGAAGCAGTAGTCAAGAGATCAAATGACATATTGCATTAGGCAAATCTGCGCAAGACCTTTTTAAAGTGTTGAAGAGCAAAGATGTCAGTTTGAGGTCTTAGGTGCGCCTGACCCAAGCCATGGTATTTTCAATAACTTCATTTGCGTGCAAAAGCTGGACAGTAAATAAGGAATACCACAGTAGAATTGACGCATTTGAGTTATGGTGTTGGAGGAGAATATTGAAAGTGCCATGGGCTGCTGAAAGAACCAACAGATCCATGTTGGAAGAAGTTCACCCAGAGTGCTCCTTATAAGCCAAGATAGCCAAACTTCATCTTTCATACTTCAGACATATTGTCAGGAGGGACCAGTTGCTGGAGAAGGATATCATGTTTGGTAGGTTGAAGGGTCAGAGAAAACGAGGAAGACCCCCAGTGAGATGGATTGGCCAGGTGGCAGCATCGATGGACTCAAGTATATGGGGGGCAACAATACTAGTAAGGTATGTACACCCTGGAGTGGTCAGTCATTCAAAATCAAAAGAGCAACATTTACCTAAGGTCAAAATTGAGAAGGGATAGGAAGGTGGGTGGAATAGAAATAGAAGCCATAGAGAGGAAGTGGAATAACTATTATTGCATGGAAGCAATT
>NW_006414963.1:0-712 GCF_000296735.1 Chrysochloris asiatica | reverse complement strand
CCATGGTATTTTCAATATTCTTATATCGTATCATGTAAAGTTGGGCAAGAAAAAGAAGACAATAGAAAAATGTATGCATTTGAGTTATGGTGCTGGATATGAATACTGAGAATACCATGACCTTTCAGAAGAACAAAAAAATCTGTATCAGAAGTATGGTCAGAATGCTCGTTATGAGTGAGGACGGTGAGACTTCATCTCTCATATTCCATACATATTATCAAGAGGGACTGGTCCCTGGAAAAGGACATCATGTTTGGTAAAGTGTTAGTGAAAAAGTCAAAGACCTCCAGTGAGGTAGATTGGTATAGTCGAAGCAGTAATGGCTGAAGCGTAGCAACAATTATTAGGATGGTGTAGGACCAGACAATGACACTTAACAAGAAGCCAAGTGTATTCTGCTTTAAAAGCTCTTTGTGATGTTTACTTGGGTTGGCTCAGTTGTAGAGACTGCAATAATGAGTTATCTCCAACTTGCACATCATAGATGGGGTCAGAAATGTTTGGGTGTACCTAAATGATGAAGCTGCTATGGAAAAGTTGGTGATTTGAATCATAAGTTAGAGCAAGGCCAGGGACGGACTGTGGAATACACCATAAATTACTTGTGTGGAAGGTCAATTTGAAGCTGAAGAAAATTAAAACAAGTCCACAGGAGCCTAAATATGACCGTAAGTATTGTTGTTAAGTGTCATTGTGTGGGTTCTGACTC
>NW_006414962.1:3608-5126 GCF_000296735.1 Chrysochloris asiatica | reverse complement strand
GAAGTCTTTGACAACTTCACTCTTTTCTCCATTTATCATGATGTTATTTATTGGTTCGGTTGTGAGGATTTTTTGTTTCCTTTACATTGAAGTACAATCTGTATCAAAGGTTGTATACTTTGATCTTCATCAGTAAGTGTTTCAAGTCCTCGTCACATCCAGCAGCAAGGTTGTGCCAGATGTATATCACAGAACATCAGTGAACCTTCCTCCAATCCTGATGTCATATTCTCTTTCATATCATCTAGCCTCTCAGATAATTTGTTCAGCATACACATTGAATAAGTATGGTGAATGAACGTAACCCTGGCACACACCTTTCCTGATTTTAAACCATTCAATATCCCCTTGTTCTGTTCTCACAACTGCCTCTTGGTCTATGCACAGGTTCCTCATGAGCACAATTAAGTGTCCTGGAATTCCTATTCTTAACAGTGTGATCCATAGTTTGTCATGGTTCACACAGCCAAAGGTCTTTGCATAGTCAAAAAGCGCAAGTTAACATCTTTCTGCTATTCTCTGCTTTCAGCTGGGATTCATCTGACATCAGCAATGATATCCTTTGTTCCACATCCTCTTTTGAATCTGACTTGAATTTCTGGCAGCTCCCTGTCAATGTACTGCTGACACTGGTTTTGAAGTTTCTTCTGCAAAATTTTACTTGCATGTGATGTTAATGATATTGTTTGATGATTTTCGCATCCTGTTAGGTTAATTTTCTTCAGAACGGGCACAAACATGGATCTCTTGCAATCAGTTGACCAGGTAGCTGTCTTTCAAATTTCTTGGCAAAGACAAGTGAGTGCCTCTGGTGTTGCATCAGTTTGTTGAAAGATTTCAATTTGTATCCCATCAATTCCTAGAGCCTTGTTACTGCCAATCTCGTCAGTGCGACTTGGACTTCCTCCTTTAATACAATCAATTCTTGATCATATTGTACCTCTAAAAATGGTTTGGCATCAACCAATTTTTTGGTGACTCCGTGTATTCCTTCCATTGTCTTTTGATGGTTCCAGCATCATTCAATATTTTGTCCACATAGTCCTTCAATATCGTGTCAAATTCTGATTTTTTTCCTTCAGTTCTTTTAGCTTGAGAAATGTTGAGCGTGTTCTTCCCTTTTGGTTTTCTAACTCCAGATCACTCCACATTTCATTACAACACTTCACTTTGTCGAACTGCCCTTTGCAATTTTCTGCTCAGCTCTTCTACTTCATCATTTCTTCCTTTTGTTTTAGCTTCTCTATGTCCAAGAACCAGATTCAGAGTCTCTTCTGACATCTGTTTTTGTCTTTTCTTTCTTTCCTGTCTTTTAAATGACTTATTGTTTTATTCATGTATGATGTTCTTGGTGTTATCCCTCAACTACTCTTGTCTTTGGTCACTAGTGTCTAATGCATCAAATCTGTTCTTGAGATGGTCTATCTCTAAATTTAGAGATATGCTAAATTTAGGTGGGATATACTAAAGGTCATATTTTGTGATCACTAACTTTATGTGGAAAAGAGCTCTGGTAGC
>NW_006414962.1:0-1628 GCF_000296735.1 Chrysochloris asiatica | reverse complement strand
TTTTGATGACTTTCAATATTCCTAGATTTATACTTTGTACATTCCACATTCTTATTATTCATGGATGCTTGTATTTTTTTCTCATTTTGAGCTATGCCCCCTCAGCAAATGAAGGCTGTGAAAGCTATGCTCCATCTATGTCATAAAGTTTGACTCTACTTTGAAGAGACAGCTCTTCCTCAGTCATATTTCGACAGCCTTCCAACATGAGTGGCTCATCTTCTAGCACTGTATCAATGTTCCACAGCTATTCATAAGTCTTTTCAGTGGCTAATCATTTAGAAATGGTCCATCTCCCCTTCCTCCTCCTCTGCCTTCATCTGGAAGCTCCTCTGAAACTTGGCTACCATGGGTGATGCTGTTGATATTTAGAATACACACAAGGCACAAGAGTATGACAAACCGACAGAGCTTCATACAGGCTCCTCAAAACTTCAGCTTTCCTGAACTATCTTCTCATTCGATTGCTGGACTTCACTTTTGTGTCTGTAAAGGAAGTTCTAGTGTTTCTAAAGACCCCAACGCCCACATAGTCTGTTCCAAGGAAATGTTCTGAATTACAGATGTTTGTTCTCAATGTTCTCCAAATGTCTCTGGGGCCAAGGCATTTCTAGCTCAGGCATTGGGCAGTGTCAGTTAGGATGAAAGCCAAAGCAAAAGCAACTGTCCCCAGTGTTTGTTTTTTAGCTATCTGATGGCAGTGCTTTGTAGCTAAGTAAGTATTCTTTTTTCTCTTGAGAGGTGAACTATCTTTAGGATAAAAAGCTACACCTTTTGAACTTTTCCGTTACTACAGTTCAGTAACATAATGGGACTCCCATTTTCAATCCTTGTACTCACTCAACTTTGCATGAAATGGAAAGTTATTGGTTTTTATCCTTATATTATCATTATGATTGTTATCATCAGTAGATTCTCCATTCTGAAGTTCAATGTTACCTGATGTTGAAAACAGGCTTGCTTTTTAGATCACTTCTGGACTTTTCTGTCTATTTTGCTTAAATTCAACTTTAGAATTCTCCTATCCCCTTTCTTTCCAGAAAGGTATCTGAATTCAACATTGGGATGGGGAGTCATCAGCACTTTTTGTTGTTGTTGTTGGGTGCCGTTGAGTCGGTACCAACTCACAGTGAACTTATGCCTATCAGAACAAACACTGCCCGGTCTTGTAGCAACTTCACGATCATTGTGACCCTTGAGCCCATTGCTGCTGCCACTGTGGCAATTCATCACATTGGTGGTCTTCCTCTTTTTCAATGACTCTCCACTTTATCAAGCATGATATCCTTCTCCAGGGACTTGTCCATCCTGATAATATGTCTGAAATATGAGAGACAAATTCTGGCCATCCAGAGTGCTTCTAAGGAGCATTCTGATTGTACTTCTTCCAACACAGATTTGTTTGTTCTTTTGTCAGTCCATGATACTTTTGATATTGTCCTCCAACACTGTTACTCAAATGCATCAATTCCTCTATGGTCTTCTTTAGTCATTGTCCAACTTTCACATGCATATGAGGTTATTAAAATATCATGGCTTGGGTCAGGCATAACTTAGTTCTCAAACTGACATCTTTGCTCTTGAACACTTTAAAGAGGTCTTGAGTAGCAGCTTTGCCTAATGAAATA
>NW_006414961.1:4249-6069 GCF_000296735.1 Chrysochloris asiatica | reverse complement strand
CTTTAGAAGAACTTATGCATTTGAGCTATGAATGGTGTTGCAGGAGAATATTAAAAATGCCATGTAAAACCAGAAGGACATCATTCATGGTAAAGGAGAGAGTCAGAAAATCAACAGCAGTGAAGAATTGACAAGAAAATGCACAAAATAAAATGAACATAACATGGAAAAATGCATGAAACAAAGAAAACAGCAGCACCACAGGAAAAAAAGAAAGAAACAGTCAAAATGGCTGTAATGAATTCATACCTATCAGTATTTACATAACGTCAGCTCCATTCAAAAGACAGATAGTAGCAGAATGGATAAGAAAGCAGGATCCTTCAATATGCTCTCTACAAGAGACACACATTACACAGAAAGGCAAAATATATTAAAAATAATAGGATGTAAAAATGTATGCCAAGATAATGGCAATCATAATGGCAATAGTAATTTCAGATAAAATAGACTTTCCAGAACAATCCATAATAAGAAACAAGGACATTATCTCATAATTAAAGGGTCAATTAAATAAGAGGACATATATATATATAGTATATATATATACTCCCAATGAAAGATTCTCAAAATACATAAATCAAACTAATAGAATTGAAGAAAGAAATAGACAACTCTAAAATAATAGTAGATTTTAATACATCGTGTTCAATATAGTGTAGAACAACTAAAATGAAACTCATCAGAGACACAGAACAATTAAACAACACAATCAACCAACATGACCTCATAGATTTATACAGAAAACTCAATCCAACAACAGCGTCATGCACTTTTTTTTCAAGTGCACGGGAAGTATTCTCCAGAATATTTCATATATTGGGCCACAAAGCAAACCTCATAAATTGAAAAACATAAAAATGCTATAAGCTACCTTTTCATATCACATATCCATGACTCGTCTGTCAGTTTGTCGTACTGTGAGTTGCTGTGATTCTGAAAGCGATGCCACTGGTATTTTAAATACCAGCAGGGTCACCCATGGTAGACAGGTTTCAGATGCGCTTCCCAGACAAAGACAGACTAGGAAGAAAGAGTGATGAACTACTTTCAAATATTTAGTCACTGAAAACCTTATGAATAGCAGAGAAACACTGTCAGATACAGTGCCAGAAAATGAGCCCCTCAGATTGGAAGACACTCAAAATGTGACTGGGGAAGAAATGCCTCCTCAAAGAAGAGTTGTCCATGATGACACAAATAAAGTAAAGCCCATGGGAGAAAAGCCCACGAGACCTTCATTTGCTGATGGGGCACAACTCAAAATGAAGAGAAACAGCTATAAACATCCATTGAAAATCATAACATGGAATGTATGAAGTATGAATCTGGGAAAATTGGAAGTTGTGAAAAATGCAATGCAATGCATAAACTTTGATATCTTAGGCATTAGTGAGCTGAAATGGACTGGTATTGGCCACTGTGAATCTGACAACCACATGGTTTACTATGCAGGGAATGACAAATTGAAGAGGAATGGTGTATTTATTGTCAAAAAGAACATATCCAGATTAGTCATGAGGTACAATGCTGTCTGTGATCGGATAATATCCATGCGCCTACAGGGAAGCCCAGTTAATATGACTATTATTTAGATTTACGTACCAACCTCTAAAGCCAGTGAGGAAGAAATAGAAGAATTCTACCAACTTCTTCAATCTGAAATTGATCAAACACGCACACAAGATGATTTGATCACTACTGGTAATTCGAATGCAAAGGTTGAGAGCACAGAGGAAGGATCAGTAGTTGGAAAATATGGCCTTGGTGATAGAAATGATGCTGGGGGAACTGAAGAAAAAATTTAAGCCTTGACTTTC
>NW_006414961.1:0-1083 GCF_000296735.1 Chrysochloris asiatica | reverse complement strand
GCAAGCATAACCCTCATACCCAAACCAGGCAAAGACATCATAAAAAACAAAGTTTAATATCCCTCATGAACATAGATGCAAAAACTCTCAACAAAATCCTAGCCCATAGAATTCAACAACATATCAAAAATAATATATCATAATCAACTGGGATTTATTTCAGGGATTCAAGGATGGTTCAATATTAGAAAAATAATCGTATAATCCACCATATAAATAAAGCAAAGGAAAAGAACCACAGGATCATATCAATTGATGTAGGAAATGCATTTAATGAAATCCAACTTCTATTCCTGATAGAAACACTCAACAAAGTAGAAATAAAAGGGAAATTCATCATCATAATTAAGAGAATCTATACAAATCAGAAACTCTGTTCAGGGTCGCTATGGGTCGGAACCGACTCAATGGCACTGAACAACAACAACAGCAATACAAATCTGTGGCACTGTGGGTTAATGTGCTGGACTGCAATGTCATATGAACAACAAGGTCAGGGGTTCAATATCACCAGCCCCTCCTCAGAAACCTTATGCAGGGTCGCTATAGGTCAAAACTGACTAAACAGCACCTAACAGCAACAAGAACATACAAATTCAACAACCAACACTACTCTCAATGGAAAGAAACTGAATGCATTCCCATGATGAACAGGGACCAGACAAGTGGTATCCTTTATCACCACTCCTATTCAATATTTGGATTCCTGCTGAGGCACTGTGGGTTAATGCCCTGACCTACAAAGTTGTTTTGAACCAAAAGTTGGCAGTTCAAGCTCATAAGCTGCTCTTGGGAAATCCTTTTAAGGGTCGCTATGGATCAGAACCAACTCGGCAGCATTTAACAACAACAACATTCAATATTAGGAGCTCTGATAGCATAGTGATTATAAGTTGGGTTGCCAATTTCAAAGTCAGCAGTTGGAAACTACCAGTAGTTCCGTCAGGGAAAGATGAGGCTTTCTGCTCCCGCAAAGATTACAGCCTCAAAAATCCTATACAGGATCGCTATGAGTCGGAACACACTCCACAGCCCAGAGTCCTGGTGTGGCAGTGTGGGTTAATGCGCTGAACTGCAAGGTCA
>NW_006414960.1:4327-5198 GCF_000296735.1 Chrysochloris asiatica | reverse complement strand
AGTCAGTCACAAAAGGAGAAATACTGTATAGAATCACTCATGTAAAATACTAAGAAAAAGAACCCATACTAAAGGGGATGGGGACTCTTTGCTGGATACTGGGATGTGGGTGGTAGGGTGAGGGGAGGGAGGAGAAGGTGGAGCACAGAGTAGGCAATAGACACAGGTTAGGTTGGGTGCCAGGGTGGGGAGCAATATACAAGAAGGAGGAGGATAATGGCAGAAAAAAGTGCATTGGAGAACAGTTAGTCAGGTTTGCATAGACTAAGTGGGACAGGGGTAAATAATGATGTATGCACAACCTTGGAACAACAGGGCTCTGGGATACAGAGATTGAGACTTGGTTGGAATGGAGGAAAGGGGGAAATAATGTTAAGATGCTTGGCTGTCTTTTGAATCTTGATTTCCCTGGTATAGCATTATAAAATAGACACTGGAGGTGGGGAGAAAAGAATAGCCAGAAATATTACCATAGAAAGCTTGTAAGTCTGTCTTCTGTCTATAACTGATGGAATACCTAAAATGGGACTACAATGTGCCTAGTGAAGGATGTTTCCTGCAGAGCATCTGCATTACATTAGACCATAGGTGGAACCCTAAACAGCATCCAGAATCTTCAGAGGTGGGAATTAAAAATCACCCATATACTGCTTTCAAAAATGATTAAAACAACCAGAAAGAAACTTGACAAAGACAGAGAAGAACTAAACAAAACAATAAGCCAATTGGACCTTATAGATGTGTACAGAGCATTCAACCCAACAACAGCACAATATATATTCTTTTCCAGTGCACATAGAACATTCTCTAGAATAGACCATGATTTAGGTTACAAAACAAATCTCCATAAATTTACAAATATCAAAATACT
>NW_006414960.1:0-1315 GCF_000296735.1 Chrysochloris asiatica | reverse complement strand
AAGAGGAGAAATAAAATGTAGAGGTGAGAGGAGGAATAATAAAGTGTAAGAGGAGAAAATTCACCATCTAACAAAAGCCATTGATTCTGTGAGCTTCATTCTTTGCCGACGTCATACCTCCTTCTAGGACCTCCAAATAAGAGTGTCGGAGCTGGCTTCTGACAGAAAGTCGAGGCATGAATATTTTCTTCAGTTTTCCCACTTGAGAATGTTGAGTGTGTTTTTCTTTTTTGGTTTTCTAATATCAGATCTTTGCACATTTTGTTATAATATTTGGCTTTATCTTCTTGAGCTGATCTTCTCAAGCTGATCTTTGAAATTTTTTGTTTTGCTCTTGGACCTCCTCATTTCTTCCATTTGTTTTAGGATGACTTAACATTGTGAAAATGTCAATACTGCCCAAAGAAATTTACACATATAATGCAATCCCAATCCAGATTCCAACAGCATTCTTCAAAGAGATGGGGGGAAAAAATTACAAAATTTATATGGAAAGGTAAGAGACCCAGGGTAAGCAAAGCACTGCTTAAGAAGAAGAATTAAGTTGGAAACTTCTCACTGCCTAATTTCAAATTTTATTACACTGCTACAGTGGTCAAAACAGCTTGGTACTGGTACAATGAAAGGTACGTTGCTTGATGAAACAGTATTGAGAATAAAGAAATTAACCCATCCACATACAGCCAACTGTTTTTTGACAAAGTACCTAAATATATTATTGCATGGGGAGATGATAATCTCTTCAACAGATAGTGCTGGCAAAACTGGAAAGTAATATGCAAAAGATTAAAACAATATCTTCACCTCATGCTTTATAAAAAAACCAAACCAACATGGATTAAAGACCTAAATATGAATCCCAGAATTATGAAGGCCATCAACGAAAAAAGTATAGACAAATATTAGGGCATTAATTTAGGGCATACACAGACAACAAAACATTTTGAAAATTAAACAATCAAAAGTAGACAAAATAGATGATTGGGACATACTAAAAATTAAAAACTTCAAAAGACTTCACCAGAAGGACAAAAAGGGAACCCACAGAATGAGAAAAAATATTTTGCAATGACACATCCGACAAGGGAATGATTTCTAAAATATATAGGAAACTACAATACCTCTACAAGAAAAAGACAAATAAACCAATTTAAAAATGGACACAAACATGAACAGACACTCCACCAAGGAGTAGATCTAGGCAGTCAACAAACATCTGAAGAAATGTTCACTATCATTAGCCATTAGAGAGATGCAAATCAAAACATCAATGAGATATCATCTTATACCAGAAATAACAGCAAAGACAAAAAAA
>NW_006414959.1:9454-11649 GCF_000296735.1 Chrysochloris asiatica | reverse complement strand
AATATGAGACTAGAAGGAATTGTACAGAGGTAGCCATCCAGTGAGTTCACAAAAAGCCTATGAACCCAGGACTTCAGGAGGTCACTTCCTTGGCCCTCAGCATCCATGGCTCGCTATCTTGAGGAGGGCCCCGAGGTTGTCACAGCGCCACAGCTTCTCAGTACTTGTGGATGCTGTCGCCAGCAGGGTCTTATACAGCATATTTGCCTAATAACGTGAACTTGCAAAGTCCATAGAAACAAAAGAGAATGAAAGCAAAACACCAAAATTTGGGACACAGAGAAAGCAGTGCTGAGAGGAGAATTTACTGCAATAAATTAACACATCCACAAAGAAGAAAGAACCAAAAATAACACATTAACAGAGCATCTACAACAATTAGAAACAGATCCACACAGGGAACCTAAAGTCACCAAAAGAAAAGAAGTAATAAAGATTAGAGCAGAAATAAATGAGATAGAAAATAGAAAAACTACAGAAAGAATCAACAGGACAAGAAGCTAGTTCTTTGAAAGGATTAATAAAATTGAGAAACTACTGTCAAACTTAACAACAACAAATAGGGAGAAAACACAAATAACATGCATTAGAAACCACATGGGTGATGTCACAACGGAACCAAAGTAAATAAAAAAGATAATAACAGAATACCATGAAGAGTTGTACTCCAACAAATTTGAAAACTTAGACGAGATGGATATATTTTTAGAAAAACATAGCATACCTAAACTTACACATAGTGAAATAGAAGATTTGAACAGACCAATAACAAAAGAAGAAATTGATCAAATTATCCCAGAATACAGAAGAGGATGGAAAATGTCCAAATACATTTTCTGAAGCAAGCATAATCCTCATACCTAAACTAGGGAATGGCATCACTAAGAAAGAAAATTATAGACAAATAACCTTCATGAACATAGATGGAAAAATTAGCAACAAAATATTAGCCAATCGAATCGAACAGCATATCCAAATAAATAATACATCATGACCAAGTGGGATTCATTACAGAGATGCAAGAATGGCTCAACATTAGAAAAACAATCAATGTTTGTTGTTGCTGTTAGGTGTCATTGAATTGTTACCAACTTATAGCTACCTTATGCGCAGCAGAATGAAACATTGCCGGGTCCTGGGCCCACCTCACCATCGTTGCCACTCTTGAGCCCATGCATGCTGCCACTTTGCAATCCATCTCACTGGTGGTCTTCTTTTTCTCTGACCATCCACCCTACCAAGCATGATATCCTTTTCCAGCGATTGATCCCTCCTGACAATATGTCTGAAATATAAGAGACAGAATTTGGCCATCTTGACCTCTAAGGAGCACTCTGGCTGCACTTCTTCCAACACAGATCAGTTGGTTCTTTCAGCAGTCTTGACTGAAAGCAGAGAACATCAGGAAGATGTTTACCTGTGCTTTATTGACTACACAAAGGCTTTTGATTGTGTGGATCATGACAAGCTATGGACAACAATCAATGTAAGACACCATATAAGTAAGGAAATGAAAAGAATAACATGATCATATCTATTAAGGCAGAAACAACATTTGACAAAAATTCAACATTTATGTGTGTAAGAAACACTCAACAAACTAAAAATTGAAAGGAAATTCCTCAACATAATTCAGAGCATATATACAAAACCAACAGCCTACATTACTCTTAATAGTGAGAAAATAAAATCTTCTTTTGGGGAACATAAACAAGACAAAGATGCCTTGTGTCACCACTCCTATTCAATATTGTGTTGGAAATTTTAACCAGAGCTATACAGCAAGACAGGGAAATTAAAGACATCAAAATTGGCAAAGAGGAAGTAAAACTCTATTTGCAGACTATATGATCCTATACATAGAAAACCCCAAAGACTCAGTAAAAAAAGCTACTAGACCTCATTGGAAGATTCAGGAAAGTGTCAGGGTATAAGATCAACAGCTCTTACCTGAGTATTTGGTAAAACTCACCAGTGAAGCCATCTGGATCTGGAAATTTTTGTTTGGTACTTTTTTTTTTTTAATTGTTGTTTTCCACTTTAAAAAACTTTTTAAATGTGAATTATGTGATAATTTACATGGGAGAACATTAGTTTTACATTCATCCTATCATATATCGTTTCATTGCCATGGTTACAATCCCCTCCATGCATCATCAACTAACTAAAGGGTATATCCTACAAGCTTGACCCCC
>NW_006414959.1:7017-9354 GCF_000296735.1 Chrysochloris asiatica | reverse complement strand
GTTAGATGCATATTAACTAGGGTGATTGGGAGGACTATAGAAAAGGAGGGGGAGAGCAATACATAAGAAGAGGGAGAGTGTCAAATGAACAATGAAAATAGGGGAAGCCTTAGGCAGGTAGGGTGTTGCTGTTGTTGTTATTAAGTACCGTGGAGTCGGTTCTAACTCATAGTGACCCTACACAGGGTTTCTGAGTGTACAAATCTTTAAGGAAGCAGAAAGCCTCATCTTTCTCTCATGGAAGAGCAGGTAGTTTCGAACTGCCAACCTTGAGGTTAGCAGCCTGATTTGTAACCACTATGCTACCAGAGTTCCTTAGGCAGGTATACATGGGTTAAATGAGAGAGTGGTAAATAGTGATTTATAAACAAATTTGGAGCAATTGTGTTTTGAGATACAGGGATCTAGATATAGCCTAAATGAAGTCCAGGGAGAAGTGCGTGGAATTCCAAACTTTCAGGTAGTACCCATTTCACTTGATTTGAATGGCTAGCTGACCAGAAGTTGACCATATGAAAATAAAGATGTTTGATTGATACCTTAAGCAATGTAAATTGTTACAATTTGATTAACTGGATTTTTGATTATGGATGCAGTTACTCGTAATTCCAACTGAAACTGAAGTGTTCTTCATATCTAGTATCAAGCTTGTTTCCTCTGTGCACTGGGTTGATATGGATGGACAATTTAGACATTGACAATCAAAACTGGGGTTTATGAATGCATGGAGTGTCTAGCTTACAAGCTTTCATGAGTATGATTAGTTTCATGTGGGGGTTAAGGTAGGATTCCCACTGAATAGTTTTCCTATTTTCCAGATGAACCCGGTAAATGGGGATGGGATGATGGTGATAGGATTTTGTAATCCAATTGTGAGCAATTCTTAGCAGTGTTAATTGCAATTGCCACAACTGTAACTGTAGATGTACAACTATAAGGGAGGAGTTGTTATTCTTTCATTTCAGGTACAGAGGATCCCAGAACCATCAAGTAGGAAGAGGTTGAGATCCTTTCTAGGGGAGCAACGATAGCAAAAACAGTGACAGAGGTGATTGCATGGAGAGATAGAATAGCTATTGACTTTAAGTCCATGGACTGTGTGCCTGTGGACAGAAGGCAGTCTTTTAAAATGTGCCTTGTGGACATTTAAAATAATATATTTTTGTTGCTGTTTGAAAAAAAAAAAGGAATTATAAAAAGAACATCAAAGATGAAAATTAAACTTACCAGGTATTCAAATACTATATCATAAATCCATAGTAATTAATCAATGTGGGTGGATAGATAGATAAGCCCCATATTTTATAACACATATTAAGATAAATTTCAAGTAAATCAAATATTTAAAGTAAAAATGGTAACTATAAAGTTGTTTTTCTGTACTTTAAAATAAAGAAAACTTCTGCCTCTTATAAGAATATTCTTATTGGCTTCAGGGCCTATCCTAATTCTGTATGATCTTATCTTCAAACTTATTTAAATTACTTTTGCAGAAACCCTATTTCCAAATAAACTCATATTCTGATATTCCAAGTAAATGTTTTTAGGAGGGCAATATTCAGTCCAACATAAGAATATAGCATTGAAGGAGTTGGAAATCTGAACCAGAAATTCAGCAAAACTGATATTTGTGTGCCTTTGTAGGGGAAACACTTGACTTCAAAACACAAGGTCGAGGAATGGGGAGGGATCCTGTGGCCACCCTGGTGGGTACCTCACATTGTGAGGGATGCCTAGGCCCAAAAGACAGGTAACTGGCCCCAGAGTAGTGTTGACATTTCCAGATTGGGATTTAGGCCACCCCCTCTCTAAGATTCTCTCCTCAGGATTCCAGCAGGCACTGGAAACTCTAAAATCATCTCTCCTTGGCACGAAAAGGTGAACAAGTCATAATTTCAAGAGATGACTTAAAAATTTTGAAAGATTTAAAACTTTTGCACCTGCAGACCTCAATAAAGATGAAGAATTTGTACAAAAATTCGATAGATTAAAAACTTTTTTTAATTTTCCAAGTAGTAGTCCTGTTTCAGCACCAACACTGGCAGGAACTGATTTTCTCTATATTGGTGAAAGAGACATTGTGTGGTGCTTTAGTTGTAATGCAACTGTTGATAGATGGTAATATGGAGACTCAGCAGTTACAAGACACAGGAAGGCATCCCCAAATTGCAAATTTATCAATGGCTTTTGTTTTGAAAACAATGCTGCACAACCTATAAAATCCTGGTGTCCATATGGTCAGTGCAAAGCTGAAAACTATCCAGGTAACAGAAATCATTTTGTTGTATACAGGCCATCTGAGACTCATGCAGACTATCTTTTGAGAACTGGGCAAGT
>NW_006414959.1:6315-6917 GCF_000296735.1 Chrysochloris asiatica | reverse complement strand
TGATAAAAACTCTTAACAAAATAGGGATTGAATGGGAATTCTTCAACATTATTGAGACCATATATACCAAACCAATAGCCAGCATCACTATCAATGGAGAGAAACTGAAAGAATTCCCTTTGCTAATAGGAACCACACATGGATGCCCTTTATCACCACTCCTGTTAAATATTGAGTTGTAAGTCTTTATCAGGGTTACAATTTAAAAAGAAAATTAAATGTATTTTAATTGACAAAGAAGAAGCAAAATTCAATTGGAAGATTATATGGTCTTATACATAGACAATTCTAAAGACTCAGCCAAAAAATTATTGGAACTCATTGGAAGAGTCAGTAATTGGTGTGGTAAAATATTAGTATAGATAACTCTACAGGATACCGCTATACATATACAGAAATTTGAACAGGAAATTAGGAAAACAATACCATTTACAGTAGCCACCCAAAGGATACTAAAATTATGAATAAATCTAACCAGAGAAATATAACAGCTAGTGAAAACTGCAAAACACTACTGTAAGAAACCAAAAGAGATTTACAAAAATGGGCGATTATAATATGATCATGGATAGGAAGAGTTAACATTGTGAGAATGTCAATAC
>NW_006414959.1:5397-6215 GCF_000296735.1 Chrysochloris asiatica | reverse complement strand
GCCTGGTACTGGTACAATGAATGAAACATAGATCAATGGAACAAAATTAAAACCTCAGAAGTTAATCATGCACATACAGTCAACAGATCTTTGTCAAGGCCCAAAGCATATTAAATGGGGAAGAGGTAGTCTCTTCAACAAATGGTACTGAAAAAACTGGAAATCGATTTGCAAAAGAATGAAGCAAGACCTATCTATCACACCATTTATAAAAAGTAAATAAATATGGATTAAAAAACTGAATGTAAATCCTATAACTATAAATATTATCAGTGAAAAATAGGGACATAGATTCACTATCAAACATTGCAGAAAACACAAAAACAACAGAAGAGAATATAGATAAATGGTATGTACTAAAATTTTGAAATTTATGTACAACAAAATATTTCACACATACACACAAAATAAAGGAGACACAGACTGGGAAAACTTTTTTGCAATGTTGTCCCAAATAAGGGCTAAATCTCTGAAATTTACCACAATACCACTTCAAGACAAAGACAATCCACTTAAAAAAACAGGCAGAGAATATGAACATACACATCACCAAGGAATACATTCACCAAGACAACAAACATGAATAAATGTTCAACATCATTAGCCATTGTTGTTGTTAAGTGCAGTAGAGTCGAGTCGGTTCAGACCCATAGCAACCCTATACAGGGTTTCTGAGGCTGTAAATCTTTGGAGGAGCAGAAAGTCTCATCTTTCTCCCACAGAGCAGCTGGTAGTTTTGAACTGATGACCTTGAGGTTCGCAGTCTGATTCGTAACCACTAAGCTACCAGAGCTCCATTCATTAGCCATTTTGTTGTT
>NW_006414959.1:0-1637 GCF_000296735.1 Chrysochloris asiatica | reverse complement strand
AGTTAACTAGTGTGTATGCTACCACACAGGTATCCATGATCAAATGTAGTGCTTTTGCTGTAGTGGAAAACTGCAAAGTTGGGAACCTTGTAATAGTGTATGGTCAGAACACAGGCGATATTTTCCCAATAGCTTCTTTGTTGTGGGATGGAATATTAATGCACAAAGTGAATCTGATGTCTATAGTTCTGATAGGAATTTCTCAAATTCAATAAATCCTCCAAGATATCCAGCCATGGTAGATTATGAAGAACAGATCATGACTTTTGGGACTTGGATATACTTAGCTAAGAAGGAGCAGCTTGCAAGAGCTGGATTTCATGCTTTGGGTGAGGGAGATAAAGCAAAGTATTTTTACTGTGTAGGAGGGTTAATTGATTGGAAGCTCAGTGAAGATACTTGGGAATAACTTGCTAAGTGGTATCCAGCATGTAAATATCTGTAAGACAAGAAGGAGCATGAACATGTAAGCGATATTCATTTAACCCATTCACTTGAGGAGTATCTGGCAAAAGCTGCTGAAAAAATGCCATCACTAACTAAAAAAAATGATGATACCATCTTTCAAAATTCTATGGTACAAGAAACTATAGAATGGGATTCAGTTTCAAGGACATTAAGAAAATAATGGTGGAAAAAAATTCAGACATCTGGGAGAAACTATAAATCAGTTGAAGCTCTGGTCGCAGATCTAGTGAGTGCTCAGAAATACAATGCAAGATGAAACAAATCAAATTGCCTTGCAGAAACAGATTAGTGCTGAACAACAACTAAGAATACTGCAAAAGGGGAAACTTTGCAAAATCTGTATGGATAGAAACATTGCTTTCTGTTTTATTCCTTGTGGGCATCTGGTCACTTGTAAGCAATGTGCTGAAGCAGTTGACAAATGTCCCATGTGCTACATGGTCATTACATTCAAACCAAAAATTTATTTCTTAATATAACACCACAGTAGGCATGTTTAAATTTGTAATGTGAACTGACCTTAAGTTATCAACATTGAATTCCATTAATATTTGCTACCCAAGTAGGAAACAGAGTATAGACTGTAATATTTTAGTTGATATTCTAAAATTTTTTATTTCTAAAATTTTAATTTATGGAATTTTCATGAAATGAGCTATATTATTTATCTCTTTGTTTTCCTTACTGTTATTCCATTGAAATCCTAAATTAAAAAGCATCATATTATATATGATCACTTCATGTATTTGCAGTGCACTTACTTGATTTTTAAGTATAAATGAATTAATCAACTGAAATCTTCATTCCATTCAGAGAGACTTAACAAATGGAGCATTCTGTGTAAACATGACAATTTAGATTTAATCTTACAAAACACATAGTTTGCTTCTTGTGGAAAAAGAATGGATTATTCCACACTGTCAGAAAGATGGATATTATCTTTAGATTTTTGTCTTTATGTTTTAGTGTTGTGTTCATTTTGTTTAAAAATTATGCACATGTATTTGTGTGAATAATTTAAGGATGATTTTGCCATTTGATAAATATCCCCAATGAACATATATGCAAAAATTCTCAACAAAATACAAAACAACAGAATTCAACAACTCATCAAAAGATAAAAATCATGACCAAGTGGGATTCATATCAGGAATGCAAAGATGGTTCAA
>NW_006414958.1:1816-5028 GCF_000296735.1 Chrysochloris asiatica | reverse complement strand
TTATTGGTCCAGTGGTGAGGATTTTTGTTTTCTTTACATTGAGATGTAATTCAATTTCAGATTGAAGAAGTTGGTAGAATTCTTCTATTTCATCCACACTGGCTTTAGTGGTTGGTGCACAAATTTGAATAATAGTGGTATTAACTGGTCTTCCCTGTAGACGCATGGATATTATCCTATCACAAACAGCGTTATATCTCATAACTGATCTGGATATGTTCTTTTTGATAATGAACGTGATGCCATTTCTCTTTAATTTTTCATTCCCGGCATAATAAACCATGAGGTTGTCAGATTCAAAATGAACAATACCAGTCCATTTCAGCTCACTAATGCCTAAGATATCAATGTTTATGCGTTCCATTTCATTTTTTACAATTTCCAATTTTCCTAGATTCATATTTCATACGTTCCATGTTCCAATTATTAATGGATGTTTACAGCTATTTCTTTTCATTTTGAGTTGTGCCCCATCAGCAAATGAAGGTCCCATGGGCTTTACTTCCACAGGCTTTACTCCATTCGCGTCATCACGGTCAACTCTACTTTGAGGAGGCAGCTCTTCCCTAGTTGCATTTTGAGTGCCTTCCTACCTGAGGTGCTCATTTTCTGGCACTCTATCTGACAGTGTTTCTCTGTTATTCATAAGGTTTTCAGTGACCAAATATTCAGAAGTAGTTTGTCATTCCTTCCTAGTCTGACTTCGTCTGAAAGCTCATCTGAAACCTGTCCACCATGGGTGACCCTGATGGTATTTAAAATACCCGTGGCATAGCTTCCAGAATCACAGCAACTCACAAGCCACCACAGTATGACAAACTGACAGATGATTGGTGGTGAGCTAGGCTTGTTGGTGGTGGTTATGTGCCGTGGAGTCGTTTCCAAATCACAGCGACCCTGTGCATGGTTTTTGAGGCTGTAAATCTTTACAGAAGCAGAAAGCCTCATCTTTCTCCCGCGGAACAGCTAGTAGTTTCAAACTGCTGACCTTGAGGTTCGCAGCCCAATTCGTAACCACTATGCTACCAGAACTCCTTGAACTAGGCCTAGAAGATAACAAATATATAATACATAGTCATCAAATTGACTCCAACTCATTACGACCCCATATGTATGAGATTAGAATTGTGCTTCATAGAAATGACCAGACTTTTCTTCCACAGTAACCCTGGTTGGACTAGCAGCTTAGTGGATTGACCATTTGTACCATCCAGGGACTCCAAACCATCTATTATTATTGTTAGTTGCTATGGAGTTGGCCTCTGACTCACAGTCACCCTAAGCAAAATGGGACAGGACTGTTGTAATGTGTGGTATTTCATTGACTGGCTTTCAGAAACAGACCTCCAGGTCTTTCTTCCTACTTTGTCTTAGGCTGAAAGCTCTGCTGAAACCTGTTCAGCATCACAGCAACATGCAAGACAATGGTAGCTATGTTTGAAATTCATGGCTAGGAATCCAGCCCAGGTCTCCCATGTTATGAAGGCTAGAAATGTATAATGGCAACACCATTACCCTCAAAGTATTTACAGTAGCTTATTAATATGTACTGAGTGACAGACAACGGCTCTCTAAGATAAGCACTGGACTGTAAACCACTAGGTCAGCTGTTCAACCCCACCATCTTTTTTTTTTTTTAAGTTTTTGTCGTGAATTGAGTGATTGTTTATATGGGAGAACATCAGTTTTACACTCATCATTTCATTGCAATAATTACAATCTCCTTCATGCATCATCATTCAACAGTATTTGCTTCTATTCCCTCTGTTATTATTATTATTTTTTAGGATGTACACCAAACCACTCAGGAATACACAATCATTTAAACAACCAAAAGATACATTCTGCAAGCCTGCCTCCTGGCCACCAGCACCTGGCCGCCAGCACACAGCCTTTCTCTTTCCATGCGTTTAGAGTCTTCAGCTGCTCTGTTTCTCCATGTCATCATCTCTGTCTCCATCTCTGGTGTTGCTGCTTCTCTGAATCGGATCCCACAGTCCACTCATGCTCTTCTCCTTTGATGAAGCTAGGATCCTCTGTTCCCGGACTGTAAGATTAACTATTCCTCTCTTTTTGTTACACAGCTTCTACCTTTACAGTTGCCACCACCTATTTTGCAGAAAAAGTTGAGACTTTCTACTCCTACAATGGTTACTCTCAGTCGGAACTGACTTAATGAGAGTTAAAAACAACAACATCAATACTATTTGTTTCTATCTGTTGTGTATAAATTTGCTATAGTTGGAACTGACTAGATGACACCTAGACACAGCAATAGTATGTATATAGTCATGTGTATCTAGTACTAGAGGTAAATCTATGAATAAAAGACAATCCGTGACTTTGTGCCCACCTCTTACCAGGAAGACAGAGGCCCTTACAGACATTGACCATGGCATGTGACAGCTCTTAGACAGAGGGGCTCCCCAGGGCCATAGCAGCACAGATAAAAAGCCACTGACCCTGTATGCAAAGTGAGGAAGAGAAAAGCACTCGAAGGATACCCTGGAAGAGGCATGTGAAATTTATAGTGGGCTTCTCTGCCACTTGAGGTAAGCAAGCCTTCAGACTACAGAAGGCATGAACAGGAGAAGACAAAACGAGGTCAAGGTTAGGGAAGGATAATTAGAAGTAGAGAATGTGCACTGTGTGAAATGGAGCTTCTGCGAAGATTCTGTGCAGCAGTTGTTTTGTTTTGTCTTTTTTCCTGCATTACCGGAGGCTCATGTTGAAACTGAGCAAACGCCATAGCGTACGCTGACCAACCACATTTCACAGTCATGAAAAGTGGCTGTGTCTCTGAGCTTGGGGGAAAATTCTGCAAATTGTCCGTTTCAGTCATAAATATAAAGAGGTTTTCTTTCTTCCTTTCCTTAATCTTTTTTATCCTTTTAAGGATATATCACTTTTCATATTTTTACCTCCAGCTGTCCACACGGTATTTCAATCTTTTAAATATATTTTTACAAGTTTTGAATTTAATGTGGAATTTCTAGAAATTGCCAAGTATTATGAAAATCCCAGATCTCAATCTTCTGCCTCAAGAATATAGGGAGAACCGGATGACTGGATGATAGGAGCTCAACCAGGAGAGGAAAGAAGAGGGGAAAAAGAAAGAAAAAAAAAAGAGTGAGCTGATACAGTCTGATGAACTTGACCTATACCTATGGAGCAGCAACTCAAAAGAGGGAACAAATCCTCACAGCAAGAAA
>NW_006414958.1:0-1313 GCF_000296735.1 Chrysochloris asiatica | reverse complement strand
CGGGTTTCTGGGATATACCCTTTGGGTGGTTGATGATACATGGAGGGGATTGGAACCATGGCAGTGAGATGATATACGATGGAATGAATGTAAAACCGAAGTTCTCCCATGTAAACTATCATGTAATTCACAATAAAACATTAAAAAAAAAAGAATATAGGGAGACAAAAGGGGTTCTAAGAACACAGACTTTTGCTATCTGGAATGAAAACAATTGTGTCTGATTGCATCTCTAATGGTGGTTCAGAGCCGAGGAGTCGGTTCTGACTCATAGCGATCCTGTACAGGGTTTCCGAGGCTGTAAATCTTTACGGGAGTATCTCTAATAAACTCTCATAATTTTAGATTAGGGTTATGTGGATACCCCAACTAATGGGCAGAGTGTGTGGATATGATTATAGTCTGCCATACTTTTTCTTCAACATCATTACTTTGAATGCTTATAGATATGATTTCTTGAGATTTTTACTGTTCAATTTTCTTGTTAAGTGGCCTCTTTTTCTCTAAGTTAAAGTTGCTCAAGTAAGGAGGCCTGCGTTCTCAGACTCTGACACGAGTAGTAGCAGCAAGTTCGGGTTACGTAAGGACTGGTTTATGCTTTCAAATGCCTGGAATATTCCACATAAAATGTAAAACAGATTAGGGACTCAGACTTCTCCCCTGTGCTGACAGAAATATAAAAAATTTTTTAAAAATTAATTACAGGTTTAATTAACCTGCCAAAAAGAAAAAAAATCACAGAATGACTGCATGCGAGATTAAGAGCAAATCTAATGATCAAAGAGCCTGGAAAGGGGATTGGTCTTAGAAGGTACATTTCATAGCCAGTCAATTAATATCACTGAATCTCCTTAGAATCAAATAATCAAATCATCTCAGCTTTGGGGTTGCCGCAGCAGACAGTTTCCATAGTTAGAACTGGATTGAAATGAAGAGTCACAGTCACCAGGCCTTCTTTGCCCAAATCCCCCACTTAAATGACCATCTTGTGGCTACTTTGGTTCCAAGGCACAAATGATAACAGCAAACGATCATCAGGAGGATGAATCCAGAGAAAGGTCAGGGCAGACATACTGAAAGGAAGTGGAGGAGAGGCAAAAGGTAAAACTAACAGAATAATGCTAATGTAAAAAGACAAGTAGACGGGCAAGGATCACGTGGAACCTCGGCAACCTCAGACAGAGCCATTGCCATGCTGCAATGAGTTTCGATGACGGGTAAGACTGAGGAATTCACACTGACCGCCTAAGACAGGCAGCGTCCCTTAAACAAATAATAAATAAGGGGGAATCTGATGCAGACCGTGCAGACCC
>NW_006414957.1:0-5129 GCF_000296735.1 Chrysochloris asiatica | reverse complement strand
CAAGGAGTGTCTGGTGAGCTTGAACTGTTGACCTTGTGGTTCAAATCCACCTTGCAGTCCAGCACATTAACCCACAGCACCACATCTTTTTACCTATCGTCTTCAGTTGTCCTGTTCTCTCCCCATAGAACTGTTTGCTAGATAATGTTCTATAACATCTCCTAAACATGCTTAACATTTATAATCATTCATCAGAAGTCAGCCAAAATATGATTTATCTACAGAGGCCCTTGTTTGACCTTCCCAGACTAGTCATGTCCCCCTGTTGTTGTGTGGTGTACAGTCAATTTTGACTCATAACGAACCTGTTAGACAGAGTTGAACTGCCTCGTCGAGTTCCAGTCTTTACAGAAACAGACTGTCTTTCACATCTGTCTCCCATGGAGCAAATGGTGGATTTGAACCACTTACCCTGTGTTTAGCACCTGAGCTAAATCAGTGCATCACCAGGACTTGTTGAAAAGATGCCAAGGGATCTTATAGAGCAGTAGACTTTAGACACTGTAATAGACAAGATTCTCCCTTATTTTTAGGTGGACTATTACCTTTTAGCGAAAATCTCACAACCCCCATTGCTTCATTTTGTAAAATGAGGCTCAGTTAGCTAGTGTCTAATCCCTTCCGGTGGTACTCTTAGTCCATTTTTTTGTTCAGAGACTAGACAGTACATTACAGCTTTCAAACATACGGGACTCAGGAAGCCATTAGTTTTTGTTGTTTTTTTAACTTTTTATTGCGATTTGATTGTTTTGGTTCTTAAGCACTTTAAATTGTCTATTTAGGCACTATAAACTGCCCTGGTGTGGCACTGTGGGTTAATGCACTGGACTGCAAAGTCGGTTTGAACACAAGGTCGGTGGTTCAAGTTCACCAGCTGCTCCTCAGAAACTCTATACAGGGTCGCTATGGCTTGGAACCAACTCAATGGCATTTAACAACAATTAAAATAATAATTTAAAAAAAGCACTGTAATACACCCAGCCCTGACTGGTCTGAGGTACTAGAATATATCTCATACCTAGCTCACGAGACTCTATGAAAGCTCTGTATACACGTAAAGTGTGTAATTTAAATTTATATAGCATCACTTGGTTCCACAATTCTCTCCAGAGTTCTTTTCTGGGATTCTTTGTTGTAGATGAAAAAATGGGCTTTAAAGTCAAGCTGACCTAGATCTGAATCTTGCATCTACCAGCAGTATCACTTGATGGAGTTCTTTTACTATTTGGAGCCCTAGATTTTCACTGAAGTCCTAGTGTGATAAGTGTGGGATAAGCACTAGGCTGCAAGGTGGGTTTGAACCACTGACCTTGAGGTTGGATTTGGAATTGGAACCAACTCAGAGGCAGTTAACAACAGCAGCAAGATTTTCCTTACCAAAGTAAATGTAGTAATAGTTAACCCAGGATTGTTGTGAGAATTAAAAGAACTAAAAAATGTAAATAGCTTATCTAGCATTGTTGTTGTTAAGTGCTGTGGAGTCAGTTCTGACTCATAGCCACCCTATATAGGGTTTTCCAAGGAGCAGCTGGTTTGAATGCCGAACCTTGTGGTTCGCAGTCCAGTGCTGATTCTACAGTGCCACACCAGGAGTCCCCATATCCAGTATAGTGCTAAGCAAACAGAAAGATGATTACTACTGTTAAATGGTGCTTTTCTCCAGGGTTAGGCATGGCAGTCACCTTTTTACTCCAAATCAAGGTATCTCTCTCTTTATCCTAAGGCTTATGTCTGAAAATCCCAGTAGTAATCAGGTAGGAGCTCTACTCCTGATATTTTTCAAATATTAGGAAATGTATGAGCAGATCTACAAAGGATCAGTATCAATATTCAGGTATAATGAGGCATACTTACATGTAGCTCTTTCTCTTTCACAGTTTTCATATCACTGATTACTTCATTTGTTAACAGACAAATAACAAAAAGCCATTTTGTTACATGTCTCTCTCCCCACTATATAGAAATCCCTTTGGATTCCTACTTTGACTATTTAAAGATCCCCTTAATGTTGCCATGAGTAGGACCCCACTCAACAGCAGCACTTAACAGCAACATTAATGCATGTGCCTGATCTTTCTGGCCTTCCTACTGCTAGAGTCCTGTGGGCAAAGCTAGAATCCCAGTAATTCCAATTCAGGTATGCCCTGTCCTAGAGGGATAAAATACATAGCTTTCATGTAGAGAATGGTTGACAAGACATTTGACCAAGCCACCACCAGTAGCTTCTCTGGCATAAATTCCATGAAGTCATCTGATAACTAAAAATCCTTTTGTTTGTTGGTTCGTTTTGAGGAAACCAAACCTTTCTGCTAGGTTTAAAATTAGTTAAGTCATTTGGAGGCAGGGCATTCTTAGCCTTAGGGGAGTACCATTTTGTCTGCACTCGACTGGAGAGCTATTGATTTCATACATCACCCCCCACCTTCCCTTCCCTTTTCTCTTTTTCTACTTGAGTTGCCCTTTCCTCTTAAAAACATTGTTTACTTAGACCTACTTGTCTATTAAGGATCTGTCCTGAATTTGACTTCACTTCCTATCTCCCAATTTGAACAAAACAAAACAAAACAAAAACAACTTCTGTAGTCAAAGGCTAAAATAATCCTAAAACAGTTCATTTCTACCCCTGAAGAAATTCCAGTTTTCCGAATTCTAACAGCTATTACATATTCTGTTCTCACTATTGAGGTCTGTGCTTAATCTCTTGAACTACTTCCTTTGCTGAATCTGTGAAACTACTTCCTATCTGTTCCTGATCAGCCAGACAGGAGTGAATCAGAAATGTGGCAGTGTACCTATTCTTGACTGAGCCTGGACTATATAATAAGGTAAAGACAGCTCTGACATATGTGCTGTTGTTGTTATTAAGTGCCATAGAGTCGATTCCAACTCATAACAACCTACTATAGGGTTTCTGAGGAGTGACTGGTGGGTTTGAACAGCCAACCTTGTGGTTCAAACCAACCTGTGGTCCTGCATTTATCCTACAGTGTCACACCAAGACACCAGTACATTATGCCAGGAACTGAAAAATCTGCTTGGTAGAAAAATGAGTTGTGAGTCAGACAACCTCACTGAAAATGTTACTAAATATCTGTTGGATGAACGTTGGAAACCAAAATTGCTTTATGTCTGGATAGCCCCATGTCACACTTTTTCCATGTTATTTCTTGTTTTATTTCTTTTTCAGACTTTTTGAAAAGATCCCTAGAGAGTTATGTAAAAAAGTTAAAAGTACCAGTTCATGTGATTCGAATGGAACAACGTTCTGGGTTGATCCGAGCAAGATTAAAAGGAGCTGCTGTATCTAGAGGCCAAGTAATTACCTTCTTAGATGCCCATTGTGAGTGCACAGTGGGCTGGCTGGAGCCTCTCCTGGCCAGGATCAAACATGACAGGTAATTGTCTGGAGCCTGCAAACTGGTTTCCAGTGCAGTTTTTTTAAAGTATATGGTATGTGTCTTAGTTCTCTGGTGCTGTTGTAACAGAAGTACCACAAGTTGGTGCCTTTAAAAAGAGACATTTATTTTCTCAAAGTTTGGGAGGCTAGATGTTCAAGTTCAGGGTTTCAGCTCCAGGAGAAGACTTTCTCTTGGCTGACTCTGGTAGAAGATTTCTTGTCTCCTTTCGCTATCTGTGGGCCCAGTGTTCCTTGGAGATCTGCATGTATTTTAGCATCAGTCATCTCCTGGGTCTAGAAGGTTCTCAGCACAAGGACTCCGGTCCAAAGGACATGCTTCACCTACAGCTTTTCTTCCTTGGTGGTACTGAGGTCCTTTTCCTCGAATGGTACCACGGCACAAGACACACACACCCCTAATTATGCCCCAGTAACATAACAAACATAACCAAATCATTAACATAACTGTCTCCTGCCTCCTTAGCACCTAGAGGTCAGGGTTGGCAGTACATAAAACGAACGGAAGATCACAAAAGAGAGGATAATTACATCATGTCACAACACGAGGTGCAGCCACACAATACTGGAGATCATGCCTAGCCAGGTTGACACATTTTTTTCAGGGGCACAATTCTGTTCATGACAGTAAGCGACAAAATTCTCTGTTTTAAAATAAATATGAAAATAATTTCCTTTAAAATACCCAAGAAGAGCACTGTAAACTAAATCTGAGCAAAAACCACATTTTGAAGTCTGGAAAGAATGTTTGCAAGCTGTCTTGTGACTGGAAGAATGAATTAGACCGCATGTTGTTGAAATGAATTCTATCTACTTTGTTCACTGAGCTGGAGCAGAACAGCTGAAAGGTGAACTTCTAAAGGCCTTTGCTTGTGCCTCCTCCTCTCTACAGCTAACACTGGAGCAGGCAGGCGTTCACCATGCCCCGTGGTCTCCATCAGCGTTCATACTAAGACTGCAGCTCTCAGTTCACGGTACAGCAACATTTCACGGATCATATTGCACCCTTAGATAACACAGGAAGAGCATTGGAAGCAGGCATGGAGTAGTCTTTTGTTTATCTCACTTTAGAAAGAACTGGGCGTGACTTGATTCTTTCTCACTTATCAAAGGAAACGTAACTACAGTTTGTTGGGCCTGTATTAGCTAAATTTCTGTTCATTTCAATTTATGCTAGAGGCTGTTGATAACCAACTTAACATTAATGTTTAGAAGCAGAGAATATCAGAAGGATGTTTACCTGTGCTTTACTGACTATGCAAAGGCTTTCTATTGTGTGGATCATGACAAGCTATGAACAACATTGAGAAGTATGAGTATTCCAGAACACTTAATTGTGCTCATGAGGAATCTGTACCTGGACCAAGCGGCAGTTGTTGGAACAGAACATGGGAACACTGAATGGTTTAAAATTAAGAAAGATGTGCGACAAGGTTGTATTCTTTCACCATACTTATTCAACCTGTATGCTGCGCAAATAATTCGAGAAGCTGGCTTCTATGAAGAAAAACGTGGCATCAGGATTGGAGGAAGACTGATTCACAACCTGCGATATGCAAATGATATATCCTTGCTTGGTGAAACTGAAGAGGGCTTAAATATTTACTGATGAGGATCAAAGAGCACAGCTTTTGGTATGGATTGCATCTCAATGTAAAGAAAACAAAAATCGTCACCATTGGACCAATAAACAACATTCTTATCAATGGAGAAA
>NW_006414956.1:3354-5147 GCF_000296735.1 Chrysochloris asiatica | reverse complement strand
AGATCTGTATTAGAAGAAGTGCAGCCAGAGTCCTCTTTGGAGGCCAGGATGGCCAAACTTCGTCTCTCATACTTTGGACATATTGTCAGGAAGGACCATCTCTGGAGAAGGATATCATATTTGATAAGGTAGAAGGTCCAATGAAAAGAGGAAGACCCCCAGCGAGAAGTATTGGCAAAGTGGCAGCATCTATGGGCTCCAGCGTGGCAACAATTGTGAGGTTGGCCCAGGATCAGGCAGTGTTTCATTCAGTTGTACATAGGGTCGCTATGAGACGGTACTGACTCAATGGCCCCTAATAACAACAACAACTGCCTAATTTGGTATCCTGGATAGAAGTTAGTCTTGCCTGTTGCCATGAACACATGGACTAGAAATATTACAGTTCACAGACTAGAAATACTACATTTTTGAATTCTTGGATACTAACAGCTGAATTTTTAGTTAGTGTATAAAAAGATTAGGTAATATTTTCCAATGGGAGGGACAATTGAGATTTATAGCTGTAGTATGCCTTACACAGAAAGAAATAATACCTGTTTTTCTGGGAATGGAAGGGACAAAACAATAAATCATGTTTTAGGAGAAAGTGGCAGGGAAAACCAGTTTCTCCCAAATCCTTTTATAAAATGTAAGAATTAGCATGACTTTCAAAGGTGAGAAATGCAATGATGCTGATACATGAATGTAAATCTACTGGGACAGTATACACAGGACAATTTCTGAATTTTTGCAGAATATTTATGCATTTTTCTTGTTTTCCTAATCAGAAAAAATAGTAGAAAATCATGATTATGTATATATTTCATAATATACATTTTAATATATCTTTACTGAGCATTCTTTACCATTAAAGTTGAAGCTTTAAATTTTTCTAAAAGTTGTCAGACTTCTGGCAAGATGATGGACTAAGCAGACACACTACACAGAGCCTGTATGACAAGATAAGAGAGACAAATAAAACAGACACAGATGAAAATTCTGGCACCCTGAACTTCAGAAGAAAGGTTAGTGAGGTGGATTGAATGCTTGCTGGGAGGAGAGGATGAGCAGAAATGGCAAGAGAGGGAGACTGGTGAGCAGATGACCAGATACAATTTTGACCATCTTGAGAGAGGCCTGGCAGAGGAGATTTGTGCAGTGATGGAAAAGGTGTGCTTTCTTATTTTCCCCATCCTCCCCTGGTGACCAGAAGTGTGAACAGAACCCATCCTCACCCACTCCCAATACAGACCCTACTCTATTGTAGCTCAGAGCTATGTGGTTTGGAACCATGTCAGTGTGAGTTGGGGGTTGGGGTTGGGGCGACTGTAATGTTTTGGTGTGCCACGTTGGTGCCTAGATTCAGGTGGGCTCTGCTCCAGATCTAGAAAACCAGCTGAACCACCAGACCAGCATTTTACCAGTCACCCTGAGCCTAGCTTCCATGTGGTCCTAACAGACACTAAACTCAGCAACTTTAAGGGCTCCCATGAACTACTTATGGATTCAGTTCTCTGAACATAGATAACATGAGGCCAATAGGAACTCCATCTAGGCCCTGGAACTCTGCTGTCACATCCCTCTCACAACAAGCTGGTGAGCTCCTTGAATTTCAGGAGTCCCTAGAGATTTCTCTGCTCTCTGTCCAATAGCAGCAAGCCAGGTTGTATCTTCTGCAAATCACAGGTTGTTAATAAATCCTTCTCCAATCCTGATGCCATGTTTTACTTCATACACTTCAGCTTCCTGGACTATTTGATCAGCATACAAACTGAAGAAGTATGGTGAAAGAATACAGCTGTATCACACAT
>NW_006414956.1:0-2646 GCF_000296735.1 Chrysochloris asiatica | reverse complement strand
TCATGGACTTGTTTAAATTTTCTTCAGCTTCATCCTGAACTTGCATATGAGCAATTGATGATCTGTTGATGATGATCTGGACATAGAATTATTTAAAGTAAGACAAACCTACAAATTGAAAATAGGGAACCAGAGATATCAATGTATAATGAAGTCAACCACAAATTAAAAACAGAGAATAGTGTAGATACAGAACTTCCAAATGGCAAAGCCAAGTATATTTAAGATAAAAAGACTGTTTTAAGCAGTGAAAAAATGAATACATTACAGGGTATCCTCAAAGAAAGACAATACACTTGAATATCAAAGTAAAAAAAGGAAAATCAGAAAGATTTAGTAAATATTAATACAACATAAGTGAAAATGACAAGAAAACCCACAAACAAAATGAACTCAGCATAGCAAACTTTTGTGGGACAAAGAATCCAGCATCATTACACCCCAAAAAAACCCTAGAAAAATGACAAAATGACATTAATAAATTCATACCTATTTAAAATGACACCAGATGTAAATGGATTAAATGTACCAGTCAAGAGTCATAACAAACAGAATGGATAAGAAAGTTGTTGTTGCTCAAGGCTGTAGAGTTGTTTCCAACTCATAGTGAACTTATATAGGGTTTTAGAGGTGTGAATGGTGAGCTTGAACTTCCAACCTTGTGGTTCAAACTGATTTTGCAGCCCAGTGCATTAACCCACAGTGCTATACCAGATGTCTGGATAAGAAAACAGGATCCTTCAGTATGCAGTCTTCAAGAGACATATCAAAATGTTGGAGACAACCTAAATAAATGTGCATCAATAGAAGAATTGTTAAACTAACTTTGGTACATACATACAATGGAATACTACAAAACATTGAAAAATAATGATAAATCTGTGAAACACCTCACAACATGGTTGAACCTGGAGGGCATTATGTGGTGTGATATTCATTGTTGTTTTTCATTGTCAATGAGTGGATTCTGACTCATAGTGACCTGGTAAAGGATTTCTGAGGAGGAGCTGGTGGTTTTGTCCGAGGATCTGTGGTTCACAGTCTAGTGCTGATCCCACACCGTCACACCAGCAGCCCTGAGTGAAATTAGTCTATCACTAAAGGATAAAAACTGTATGAGACCAATGTTGTAAAAAGAAAAGGAAAAAAGTTTTCTTAATAAAAGAAACAATCTATGATGACTGGGGGAGGGGATAGAGGGGAAAGGCAAAATTATTTAAGGGCTCCAACAGGGGTGGGGAACCTTTTTTCTGCCAAGGCCATTTGTATATTTTTAACATCATTTGTGAGCAGTACAAAATTATCAACTTAAAATTTTGCCTACTATATTTTATCAAACATTTCATTAACTCAGTGTGGTACTGCGGGTTAATGAGCTGGACCGCAAGGTCGCTGTGAACTGTAAGGTTGGTGGTTCAAACTCACCAGCCACTCCTTGGAAGGTGTTGCTATGAGTCAGAACTAACTTGATGGCACTTAACAACAACAATAATCTGATGGAGTCCTGGTGTGGCATTGTAAAATAAACACTACGTTGGTTTGAACTGAAATGTTGGCAGCTCAAACTTACCATTCGCTCCTCGGAAACCCTATACAGACAGGGTCGCTATGAGTGGGAACCGACCGACTTGTAGGCACTTAACAACAACAACGTGATGGCTGGAACTGTGGTTGCCTTGCCAGGGTCAGACCGAGTGATTTCACAGCCTTATGGAGCCAGAGAACCAGAAGTTTCCCACGCCTGGTCTAGCGTATTGTTGTTGTTAGGTGTCCTCTAGTCGGCACCGAGTCAAAGTGACAGCAGAAAGAACAAGTTAACTTGGGTGACAGCAATATACTAGAGGGAAGTTAGCAGAGGAAAGACGAAGGAAATGGGAGATACAGGGAGGAAAGTGATTAGAAGTAAATGCTGTTAACTGTTGGTATATGGAAGGGATTGCAACCATGTAATGAAGCAAAGTGTATGGTTTGTTGAATGTAAAACTGATGATCTGCTCTGTAAAACTTCACTCAATTCACAAAAGTTAATTTTTTTTTTTTGCAAGTGTAAGATGTAAGTATAGACTTTCAGGGCAGGATGAAATATAATTTATCCTATTATGGATATAAGTTATGAAATATAATTTAATAATATTGCTAAATAAAATACTTCCAAGGTAACCTGCTTTTAAACTTCTTTTTCTATTAAAGATTAAAGATTAATGGAGTCCTGGAGTGGCACTGTGTGTTAATGCGCCAGACTGCAAAGCCATTTGAACTGCAAGGTCGGTGGTTCAAACTCACCAGTTGCTCCTCGGAAACCTTATAAAGGGTTGCTATGGGTCAGAACCGACTCAATGGCTCTTAACAACAACAACATTAAAGATTAATAGTTTGAAATGCCATAATAACACAAATGTAAGAAAAACTTGAGCTTTGTAGAGTTACTCTGTAAACATACATATAAGAAGACTTTAGTGTGCTATCAGAATGCAGTGTGGAGATGAAGGATGAAAGATAATACCTCACCTCTCTTGCTTCGCTTCCACTAAGTGGATGTGACCAGTGGTGAGGAGTTCAAAATAGCTGACAGTATGTTGTTGTTGTTAAGTGCCATCAAGTTGATTCTGACTCATAGTGACCCTATATAGACAGGGTTTCCCAGGA
>NW_006414955.1:0-5130 GCF_000296735.1 Chrysochloris asiatica | reverse complement strand
ATTTTATCATTTATTGATTATATATTTTGTTATCTACATATAAAAGTATGGAGTCTTGGTATGGAGCCATAGGATAATCATTGGACCTCAAAGGTCGGTTTGAACTTCAAATTCAGCAGCTCAAATTCAACAGCTACTCTTGGAAACCTTACACAGGGTTGCTATGAGTTAGAATCGACTCAACAGCTCCTAACAATAACAATAAACATATGGAAGTATAGATTTACTTTATAAAAAAATTAAATCTATTCCATTTTCCAGTACTGCATTCATTTGTTGATGTTGTTATTAAGTGTCATCAAGTTGATTCCAACTCACTGTGACCCTCTATAGGGTTTCCTAGCAGTAGCTGATGAGTTTGAACCACTAAGCCTGTGGTTCAAGGTCACCAGTGCTTATCCTACTATGCCACATAGTCAGAATTATGATTCTTATTCCATTTAACAGTAATTCAAGCTTCAATTTCATATGTATTACCTTTTACATTCAATTAATCTTCTCTAGGAGTCCTGATGTGGCACCTGAAGATAAGCACTCAACCTCAAGGATGGTTTGAACTGCAATGTCAGTGGTTCAAACTATCAGCCAATCCTCAGAAACCATATACAGGATCTCTTGAGGAGGAACCAACTCAATGGCACTTAACAACAACAACAATATTCTCTAATAAAAATTATGATCCCAATAGGGTCTATGATGGAGTTTTGTGCACATATGAATAAAAATAATTATCTATTTTATTTGTTTCTGTACCTAAATGGCAATATTGCATACATACCTATATATATATAATATTTAGAAAGTTAAAGATGTGTTGAAATATTCTGGTTTGCAGTGAGTCACATTATCCAGCCAATGAGACCATGCTCCTTTCCTTGTGTAATTTCTGAATGCTGTTGAAAACCTGTTCTTCTTCTGACTAAATAGTGAAACTCATATTATACATTGTGGCAAATGTATTTGAGGTTAGAGCATAAAATGACCTCAGCAATGAAGTGATCTAAGCAAATCCCTTACCTGACCAGCAGTGTCCAAGATGTCCAAATAAGCTGGCTCATTATCGATCCTAACTTGGGTCTTATAAGCATCTTCTGAAAAACACAAGAGAAAGTTTACATTTAAATATATTCAACAGAAAATCCTTGATAAAAGTTGAGATTTTGGAACAAAAATGCTAAATATTAAATAAGTTGATAATGTAGCATAGTGGTTACAAATTGGGCTGCTAACATCAGGCCAGCAGTTTGAAACTACCAGCTGTTCCACGGGAGAAAGATGAGGCATTCTGTTCCTGAAAAACTTATAGACTTGGAAGCCCTATACAGACTTGGTATGAGTCGTAACTGACTCTACAGAACACCACCACTGCCAACACCATACAGTGTAAAGAGTGAGAAGAATGCAAACCTTAGAAATATTAATATGTAGGAAAAAGATGTAGAAGACGGAGTTCGTGTTGAAGTAGGGCTTAATGTGAGGCTAGGTAGAATTCCCAATCTGACTGAGAATTTGGAAAATATAGAGAATTTCATGATTCATGGTGCCTAGTCTTGTTGCCTTCCTCTTCCCATGAAAGAAACACAACCTTTCTAAATTATACACTTCAAAATTGCATGTTCTGCCCTTTTAAAGAAGGGTACATATTAAGTAAAGTAAACTATATAATGCTTTATGTCAAAACAAAACTAGAAAATATTA
Source organism: Chrysochloris asiatica (assembly GCF_000296735.1). Classification (NCBI taxonomy): domain Eukaryota; kingdom Metazoa; phylum Chordata; class Mammalia; order Afrosoricida; family Chrysochloridae; genus Chrysochloris; species Chrysochloris asiatica. The sequence goes on along the minus strand of NW_006414955.1, from coordinate 3,432 downwards.
GAAATTTAGAAAAATGTCTATGATTGTGAGTATTTGATAGCCATAATTCTATTTAATAATCAAGAATTTTGAAGGATTGTGCCAATTCAAATTTGAAGCACTCTCTACCAGGGATATTTTAAATATATTACAGTTCATTTAAATGTTTTAAAATTAGCAAAGCAATGTGCAAGGGTTGTGTTCTTTCACCAGATTTATTTAATCTGTATGATGAGTAAATAATCAGAGAAGCTGAATTATACGAAGAAGAGCTTAGCATCAGAATGAGAGGAAGACTCATTGACAACCTGCGGCTTGCTTGCTGAAAATGAAAAGGGTTTAAAATACTTATTGATAAATATCCATCTTTGGCATGTGTTGCCCCTTAGTGTAAATAACTAATAAATCACATCAAGATAAATGGAGAGAAGATTGAATTTGTCAAATATTTCATTTTGCTGGGACCAACCATCAACCCTTACGGAATCAGCAGTCTAAAAAATCAAACAATGTATTGCATTAGGCAAATCTACTGCATAAGATCTCTTTAAAATGTTCAAGAGCAAAGTTTGAGACTTAAGGTGTGCCTGATCCAAACAATCCTATTTTCAGAAGCCTCATGTGCATATTAATGTTAGACAATGAATAAGGAATACTGTAAAAGAATTGACTCCAAGGTCAGTTTAAACCACATCAAGCTCATTAGTCACTCCTTGAAAATTCTATACAGGGTCACTATGAATTGGAACAAACTCAAGGACACTTAGAAACAACAAAAAACAAACAAAAAACAGATTCATTTGAATGGTGCTAGAGAAGAACATTAAAAGAACCACGGACTGCCTGAAGAACAAACGAATCTGTCAGAAGAAATACAGCCAGGTGTGCCATGGAGTCTGTTCCGGCTCTTGTTGACCCTGAGTGGGATTTCTGAGGCTGTAGGTCTTTGCAAAAGTGGAGTGCCTTGTGTTTCTCCCACGGAAGTTTCGAGCTGCTGGTAGTTTTGAGCAGCTGACCTTTCAGTTTGCAGTTCAATTCATGGTCACTGCGCTACTGGAGCTCCTTGTGCAGGACCCTTACCCAAGCCTATATAGCAAGAAAAAAGCAGGCATGTCAGGCATGACAGACAAACCATAGAACAATCTGTAAAACCCCAACATAATAAGGACACAACTACCTTGAGAATTACACTATGCACACACAGATACCTAACTGACCATCAGAGACAAAAGTAGTGGACAATCTTTCTCCCATTCACTTCTCAATATCTATCTGCACACCTCCGTGGTGGTGAATAGAGGAGGGGCCTGAGCCAGTGGACACATCCACCCACTGCTGGAAGCTTCAATTGTGCACACACAATGCCTGTGAACACTCATCCACAGTTGTATTTTTGTTTCAAAGTGGTGGCTTTTGTCTCTGCTTTTATATTGCTTCTGCTTTTGGTCCTTTTAATCACACATCTTTCTTGGAGGTGGGAGCTTTTTCTCCCTACGTTACCCAAGAAGAAACAGCAATCATGGACATATAGCCAAGGTACAAGCATATCCCATAATATTCCAACCTTGAGACAAGAGCCAATAACAGCTTCTAAGTATTACATGTGAAAATGGAAGCCTATCTCCTGATCATATCCACCAGGAGACACCGAGTAAACATACTAAACACAACAGCAAACATCCATGTAATCATTAAACAAACAAACAAACACATAGCTACTGGAAACGACAAACAAAAGATCTCAAACACAATGAAGGATCTCAAAAGGTCTCCAAAAAAAAAAAAAAAAAGAAAAGAATAACTGAGACAAATGCACTAGAGATAGCCAAAGGCTCCCCAGAAGAGGAAGAACAGGTTTTGGATTTGCCTGAGAAAGAATTCAGAAGAATGATATGGAAACAAATTTAAATGCTCCAAAAAGGGGTCAAGGAAAACAGGAAAGTACTACAAGAGCAATCAAACAAGATTGATACAGCAATGGAAACAATTCAAAACCTGAAAAAAGAGGTCCAGATGATTAATAATAAAATATCAGAAATGGACAATACACTGAAAGGGGAAAGGAGCAGAATAGAAGAGATGGAGGCCAGAACTAGCAAACTGGAAGACAAATCTCTCACTACTGCTAAGATGGAGAAGCAAGCTGAAAAAAGGATAAAAAAAAAAAATTCTGAAGAGAGTCTAAGATTCATGCTGGATAACATGAAGAAGAACAACTTAAGAATTACTGGCATTCCAGAACCGGAAGAATCAGAGAAGTCCACAGATGAGATAGTTGGAGAATTCCTGGAAGAAAATGTCCCTAACATCTTGAAAGATGAGAAGATAAACATTCAAGAAGCTGAATGGATCCCAGGATGGATAGACCCCAAAAGAAAGTAACCAAGACATATAATAATGAAGTTCTCCAAAATCAAAAACAAGGAGCGAATTCTAAAAGCAGACAGGAAGAAGAGACGTGTCACTTACAAAGGCAAGCAAATCAAGTTAAGCTCAGATTATTCAGCACAAACCATGCACGCAAGAAAGCAATGGGAAGACATATACAAAACCCTAAAACACACACAAAAAAACAAAGAAAAACTGCCAACTAAGAATCATCTATCCAGCAAAACTATCTATCAACTATGATGGTGCAATCAAAACATTCCAAGAGAAATAGAATCCAAGAGATTTTATTAAAACCAATCCAGCACTTCAAGACATCCTAAAGGGAGTTGTTTGGATGGAAAACCAACAAGAACAGACCACAAACAGAGATTGACAGGTGTGGCAACACCAATTGGAACTTAGTCAACAGATAACAGAATCCAGAACAGAAAAAAACTACAACAACAAATTCAAAGGAGCTGGGAGGTTAACCCAAGATCGAAATAATATCAATTCTTTAAGAAGGGATAAATATAGTAACAGAGATCCAGATGGTGAGGATGTCAAGTAGATTACAGGACACAATAGATTCTCTTAAGTGGAGAGAAAAGTTAATAGACTACAAGGTAACACCCAAGAAAATTAATTATTCACAATTTACCATGAAAATGAACTTCCAGGTAGAACAAGCAAACATGAAAACCAAAAGAAACTGACAAGAAATAGTATAAAAAACACAAACTCAGCACAAGAAAGCATAGAGAGCAAAGCAGAAACAGCACTACCAAAAAAAAATTAACATAATGGCAGCAATTAATTTAAAACTATCAATAATTACATTGAATGTCAATGGATTGAATGCACCAGTGAAGAGATAGAGAGTGGCAGATTGGATAAGAAAACAAGATCTTTCAGTATGCTGCCTGCCAGAGACACAAATTACACACAAAGAAAACAAAAGACTAAAAGTTAAAGGATGGGAAAAAATATACCAAGCTAACTGTACCAATAAACAAGCAGGAATGGCAATTCTAATCTCTGATAAACTAAACTTACAGACAAAAACCAGCATAAGAGATAAAG
>NW_006414954.1:3860-4319 GCF_000296735.1 Chrysochloris asiatica | reverse complement strand
GTACTATTGACAAGTTTGGGCATTTTTATGCATCTCCCCTCACTTCATATCAGCTGCATGCTTCACTCTCAGCTTTAACCCTCTATGACTATGTCCTTTTATGGGAGAGGTGTCTCCAGGGCTCACCACACTTTGGGTCAGCAATCCTTTCCCTTCTCTCTCCATGTCCTGGTCAATGGGAGTCTATGGACTGTGGTTGAGCTCAGCCCATATCTTCATTGCTGCCTTTCCCCCTTGTCCACTCAACAGTAGACCAATGTGGTCACAAGCAACCTTATGTGCCTGCTCATGTGTTCCCTTTGTGTTTCAGTCTTAGACGGGGTTTTGTCCTTAAGGGACTTGATTGCTTGCCTTGATGGGTTTCTATCCTTTCATTTTGGTATGCATTTCTAATCAATATGAAAATTTTTCTATCAAATGTATCTTAACAAATGTGGAAAAATGCCCAAATCGACAAGA
>NW_006414954.1:1461-2040 GCF_000296735.1 Chrysochloris asiatica | reverse complement strand
CAACTTGCATTTGAGCAACCAGTGGGCTCTTCCAGTGTGCCTCCGGTCATGTTTGTGCTGATGATACTGGGTTTGTTTATCATCTCTTTCCAAAGATGTAGTCAAATTGATTCCTATGTATTTTATCTAGTGAGGTCCACATGTACAGTCACACATTGTGTTGTTTAAAAAAGGTATTTGCAATAAAGAAGTCATTGTTCTTGAAAAATTAAATCATGCTATCTCCAGCAGTGTTTCTATCACTACAGTTATATTATCCAAGCACTGATTTGTCCTTTTTGTTTCCAACTTTCTCATTCAAACCATCAGTAATTATCTGTCCATTTTGATTGCATGATTGATCAATTTCAGATTGTAGAAGTTGGTAGAATTCTTCAATTTCATCAACACTTTAGTGGTTGATGCATACATTTGAATAATAGTGGTATTAACTGGTCAATATAATTAATATAATATGCAAGTAAAATTTTGCTATAGATAATTTAAAAACAGCTGCAGCAGTGCATTGACAGGGAACTGCCAGAGGGTCAACCTGGACTCCGATAAGGACGTGGAATGAGGGATATCATTACTGATGTC
>NW_006414954.1:0-450 GCF_000296735.1 Chrysochloris asiatica | reverse complement strand
TGAAACAATGTCCGATCCTGGGCCAACCCCACCACCGCTGCCACACTTGTCTCCATCAATGATGCCACCTGGCTGATCCATCTCGTTGGGGGTCTTCCTCTTTTTCTCTGACCTTTCATCTTACCAGCATGACATCCTTCTCCAGCGACTGTTCTCTCCTGACAATATGTCCAAAGTACGAGAGATGAAGCTTAGACATCCTGGCCTCCAAGGAGCACTCTGGCTGCACTTCTTCCAAAATAGGTCTATTGGTCCTTTTGGCAGTCCATGGCACTTTTAGTATTCTCCTCCAACACCACAACTTGACTGCTGCCTCTATGAGTGTTGATAGTTGATCCAAGAAGAATGAAGTCCTTGACAACTTCAATCTTTTCTCCGTAGATAAGAATGTTATTTATTGGTCCAGTGGTGAGGATTTTTGTTTTTCTGACATTGAGATGCAACCCATAC
>NW_006414953.1:3182-5122 GCF_000296735.1 Chrysochloris asiatica | reverse complement strand
TCATCTGAAACCTGTCCACCATGGGTGACCCTGCTGGTATTTAAAATACTGGTGGCATAGCTTTCAGAATCACAGCAACTCACAAGCCACCACAGTATGATAAACTGACAGACGAGTGGTGGCTGTTTGGTTTTAAGTGGAAATTGTCACTTTAAATTTCAAGGTGGTCTGTGTGCATGCGTAGTAGAACCCACCAGGGGTGTCCATTCACTCAGGCATCCCCTCTAGTCGCGAGAATGGAGTTGCACAGACAGCGAGAGACCAATGAACAGATAGCAAAAAAGAGAATGTCCACAGCTGTATCTCCGTGGTTCTGTCAGGTGTTTTTGACTGTTCTGATCCTTTCCCCACTTGGTCTCTCCCAAGATGGTGGCTCCAGGAGTAGCTAAGCATCTTGAATTAGAAAGCACTAGATTTCTTGATTCTGCTACAAATTCCCCTAGCTGTAAGCCTTCCAAGATTCTAAATATTCCTTAATGTAAGGAAAAGAAAGAAAGAGACAAGAGAGAAAGTCCTGGCTTCAACAGCAGGCAGGTTTATTGAGAGTAAACCTGGGAGGGGGTACTCTTACATCACCAAAGGAGACCAAGAGCCTGTCTGTTCTCTTACAGACTGGGGTATTTATAGGCTGTGTGGTCTGGGTATAGTTCTGGCGAGTTTACAATGGGCGGGGGTCTGGAGATTTGGGCAGGGGTATGGAGATTTTCCTGAAACCTGGAATTTCCAGGGGGGAGGTCTCCAGGTGTAACAAAGACCCAAGCTTCCCGGAAGATCGGAAGCTCAAGCAGGACCCCATTCAGTGTCAATTGGGGATAGTCGCAATGCCATTCTGTTGGCCAGGCGCAAGGTCCTTCACTTAATATGTGGTTTAGAGTTCTAGCACTATCCCCTGAGCCTGTTTGGGCTGGTATTCTGTGTTGTTGCTGATGGAGCTCTTCACTGCACGTCTACCTGATCTTCCATCTTAGACAAGATAGGTTATCTTATATTCCATTAACGTTTCCCTCCATTTAGTGCAGTCTGTTTTAGCCTGTAATCTACCTGACCTTCTCACCATCTGGGTCTCTGTTCCTATGTGTTGACCTCCTTTTACACTGCAATTGTTTTGATCATAGACTGACTTCCCAGATTCTCTGAGTTTGATATTACAGTTTTGTTCTGTTCTCGACTCTTCCTTCTGTCGATTTAGTTCTGGGAGGTGTTGCCACATATGTCAATCTCTGGTTGTTGTCTGTTCTTGTTAGTTCTCAGTCCACAGAACTCCCTTTAGAATGTTTTGTAGCGCAGGGTTGGCTTTGGAAAAATCCCTTAGCTTCTGTTTATCCTGGAATGTTTTGATTATACCATCATATTTGATTGATAGCTTTGATGGACAAAAGATTCTTGGTTGACAGTTTCTTTCTTTCAGGGTTTTATATATGTGTCCCCATTGCCTTCTTACCTGTGTGGTTTCTGCTGAGAGATCTGAGAATAATCTGACTTGCTTGTCTTTGTATGTAACACTTCTCTTTTTCCTAGCTACTTTCAGGATTGTCTCCTTAGAATTGATTTTGGAGAGCTTGATTATGATGTCTCGGTGATTTTCTTTTGGGGGGTCTATCTTTCCTGGAGTTCGTTGAGCTTCTTGAATGTTTATCTTTTCACTTTTGAGGATGTTAGGGAAATTTTCTTCCAGTAGTTCTTCAACTATTTCCTCTGTGGACTTGTGTGATTCCTGTTCTGGAATGCCGATAATTCTTAAGTTATTCCTCTTTATGTTGCCCAACATAAATCTTAGACCTTCTTCAGATTTTTTTATCCTTTTTTCTTGTTCTTCTATCTTAGTTGTATTGAGAGATTTGTCTTCCAGCTCACTAGTTCTGCCTTCCATCTCTTCTATTCTACTCTTTTGCCCTTTCAGTGTATTGTCTATTTCTGATATTCTATTATTGATCATTTGG
>NW_006414953.1:0-2037 GCF_000296735.1 Chrysochloris asiatica | reverse complement strand
TATTGTCCACCTTTGCTCCGAGGTTTCTGCAGTGTTATTCTGTAGCAGGTCTGCTCCCCTGCTTGGTCTTGCTGTTTGGTCTCACCCAAGTTGTCAGCCCCAGGCTGCTGAGCCCTGCAGATTCTAAAGTATGGGATTTCTTACTTTTGCTACAAGTTCCACTAGCTGTAAACCTGCAAACTTTAAAAATATTCCTACTTATGTAGTTCAGAGTTTTGGAGTTCTTCCCAGAACCCGCTTTGCCTAGCGTTCTGTGATATTGCTCATGGAGAACTTCACTAAACCTCTACCCTAACTGCCATCAAGCCCCACCCCTCCTGACCTATGACTTTTAATGATACGTTGTTATAGTGCTTTTCTATAAAGTTTTGCTAATCTGCACAAAAATCTATATAATTTTGCTACATTTGTAAAACATACTTGTAAATTTTACAGTTTACTGATTTTAAATTGCAAGGCAATTTTAATTGGTCATTTTCCATTCACTTAAATGGATTAAAATTTCCCTGTAGTTGAAAAACAAATAGAGCTGAACTGAAAGGACACCATCCTCAAGCCTCAATAACTGAGTCACTTATAATTAGTACAAAGGAGCTTCAAAAAGTTCATGGGAAAATTCCTTTATCTTTTAATTCTATTTTTCCATGAACTTTTTGAGACATCTATGTAATATAGCTTATTAATAACAGTGACACGTTATGTCAGATCATCCCATCTGGGAACCATACTCCTTAGAGATTATGCTAGAATTGGGGAGGGAATGTTTTGAATAAGCCTCTCTGGTGATTCTTACTGGAGGAGGCAAATCACCTATCTAAACTGAGATGCTTCATTGTATTGAAGTTTTAGCACATCAATACCGAAACTTTGGATCATCCCAATATTTCTATTTATGTGTAGAAGATGGACATTCTACAAACTGCTGGAGAAATAGAGTACAGTGTAATAGAGAAGGTCCCCCTCAGATGGGGTCTCAACAATACAGTTATTCTACTCTTCATCTTTGATAGCCAGCACAATATGAAAGCTCAGTACTATGCTGAACTCCCCTGTAGCTACAGTGAAAGTCAGCAAGGGGTTTAGGTACTGGAATGATGAAGGAGATGGTAATGAATGCAGTGAGAGGATGAAGGCTCATGAACACTTGGTGACAGAATGATTTATTTTCCCATCCTTCCTTGACCAGGTGATAGAAATAGGCTGCAACCACACAGGACCATGGGTATCTCTTCAAACAAAGTTAGTGTTTGAGGCCTAGGTAGGAAAGAGGAGAGGATGCAGGAAATAAGATACCCAGGGGATGGGAGGGAAAAGAATCTTAGGAAAAGAGAGGCAGACAGTTTACAAGGAGGTATTACTAGGTAAATTGTTAAGGAAAAAAAAAATGATAGTGTTAGCATCTTCATGCTCATTCTCATCTTAGGGAAATGTTATATTGAGTTTGTGAGCTTGTTAAGTTGGCCTTATAGTATGGAAACTCAACACAGTCACCACCAGCCTCACTGAGGATGGAGAATAGGTGGTCATTTTTATAGCTTATGCCCAACAAAGTTTGTGAAATTGGGAAGTCCTTGAGGTGAAAGTGATGGAGTGGAGACTTCAAGACACTTTGATGTTCCTTGAGAATGGGGAATAGACAAAGGACAAAGTGGCAAAAGAAACAACATTGCTGGGGCAGGTGTAAGGGAACATGGTCAGGAGAAGATTATAGGGAGTAGCATCGCTCGCTGGGCCTAGTCGTAGTGTCACAGCTAAAGAGACAAAGGCAGGGTCCAGGAAAAGAAGACACACTGCATTGGGTAGCAAAGGGAAGAAAGAGATAACCTTTTCAATTGTTATCTGTTCCCATTATTTTCTGACAACATGGCATGAAAGAAGGAGTCTCCCAAATGACTGAGAACAAAATTATGGTTAGTCAAACAAATTGTAAGTTAAAGTAATGTGAATTTAAAGTGATGCTGCTGGTGGTAGTGTGCTGTGGAGTCAGTTCCGACTCATAGCGACCCTGTACAGGGTTTCCGAGGCTGTAAATCTTTA
>NW_006414952.1:0-5105 GCF_000296735.1 Chrysochloris asiatica | reverse complement strand
CTGCCTTCCATCTCTTCTATTCTACTCCTTTGCTCTTTCAGAGTATTGTCTATTTCTGATATTCTATTACTGATCATTTGGACCTCTTTCTGTAGGTTTTATATTGTTTCCAATGCTGTATCTATCTTATTTGGTTGTTCCTGTAGTGCTTTCCTGACTTCTTCCTTATTTTTCTCAACTCCATTGTGAAGTGTTTTGAAACATTTTATAATTATTTTTCTGAATTCCTTCTCAGTCATTTCCAAGGCCTGCCCTTCTTCCAGAATGGAGTCTAGGTCTACCTCTAGGTCATTTGTCTCAGACATTTTATCTTTTTTCTGGACATGTGCTGATACAGTCATCATGCTTTTGCTTCTTGGACATGTTTAGTGTTTATCTGTGGTCTTAATACTTAATTGAGTATGTGTTTTGGTGTTTTTTTAATGCTTTCTGATTGTTTCCAGGTAGATGTGATCAGGATGTGAGCTTCCCTTTTCACTCTTCTTATTGCTTAACTCAGAGTAACTTTCGTAAGTGTTGTCTTCCTCTCTGGTGTTTACCAGTTGTTATTGGTTCTTGCCTGGGTTTTGGTGTTTTAAAGACTGTGGTTGTAGCTTGGCTGTCTCTTCTTGGGTAATATAGGGAGAGAAAGAATCCCCTAAAGGTAGAAGGGGGAGCATACAAAAGCAGAACTGCAGCAACAACAAAAATAAATAAATAAATAAATAAAACAAGAAGAGAAAATACCAAAAAAGTAACAACAACAAAAAGACAAAACTAGACTGAATACTGTAGTCTATAATCATAGAAAAGGGAGAGGAGGAAGAGAGAGGGAAAAAAAAATTGTAGCCTAATATGAGTATGACTTTAATGTCCTCTCTTTAGCTTCTAGCCTTCAAAGCTACCTGAGAAATGTCAAGATGCCAGTGTTGGTTGTTATGCTGTACCTCAGGATTTAATTTAATTTTGGCCTGTTTTGTTTTAAACTCTCTTTCCCTCTCTACACCCCTGTCCTGACCTTCCGTGTTTTTTAATAATAATAATAATAATAAAACAAGCAGTTCAGGGCCAGCTCTTGGGGTGAGAGTATCTGTGTACATGCATGGGAGAAGAACCCACCAGTGATGAGGGTGGAGGGCATATTCACTTGTTCAGGCACCTCCTCTAGTCACCAGAATGGAGGTGCACAAACAGTGTGGGGGGGCAATGAACAGATACCAAAAAAAAAAAAAAAAGAAAAAAAAAAAATCAGAACAAAGCAAAATCAACAAAGTGTATTGTCCACTTTTGCTCTGAGGTTTCCGCAGTGTTTTTCCATGGTGTGTCTGCATCCCGCTTGATCTTGCTGTTTGGTTTCACACAAGTTGTTGGCTCCGGCTACCCAGAGGCCTGGCAGATTCAAAAGTACATGATTTCTTACTTTTGCTACAAGTTCCACTAGCTATAAGCCTTCAAACCTTTTAAATATTCCTATCTTTGTGGTTCTGAGTTTTGGAGCTCTGCCCTGGATCTGCTTTGCCTGGTATTCTATGGTATCGCTGATGGAGAATTTCACTGTACCTCCACCCTAGCCACCATCAAGCCCTTATTTCTATTTTTAAGGCCACAGTTTATAACTACTGATCTTTTTTGCTTCTGACTTTTGCATTCCAATCACCAGTAATCAAAGCATCTTTACTGCATGTTTGATCAATTTCACACTGATGAAGTCTGTTGAATTTTTCCCTTTCTTCATCATTGGCTTTAATGGTTTGTGGATAAATTTGAATAGTTTTTTTTTTTTTCCTTGTTGGGGTATTGATATTATCTTATCACAGGCAGCATTGTACTTCAAGATAGGTCTTGAAATGTTCCTTTTGATGATGAGTATGTTGTCATTCCTCTTCAATTTGTCATTCTGGCATAATAAATCACATGATTCTTAGATTCAAAATGGCTAGTGTCAGTTCATTTCAGTTCGCTAATGTCCAGGATATCAATCATTATGTGTTCCATTTCATACTAAATTCATACTTCATACATTCCACGAGTCAGAACCAATTCGATGGCACTTGACAACAACAATGACAATTATTAATGAATGTTTGCAGCTACTTCTTCCCATTTTGTTGGTCCTGGAAGCTTTGCTTCACCCACAACATTAAAGTTGATTTTGTTTTGAGGAGGCAGCTCTTCCCCAATTGTATTTTGAGTACCTTCCAACCCAAGGGACTCGTCTTCTGGCACTAAGCCAGACAATATTCAGCTGATATTCATAAGGTTTTCCCTCAGAAATGGAATGCATATTATTTTTACTAATCTTTTCTTAAGCTGGTAGCTCTGCGGAAACCTTTCCACACAGTGACCCTGCTGATATTTGACATACTGATTGCATAGCTTCCAGTAACACACAAGCCTCAGTACAATGAAATGCCAGTTGAATGGTAGGCTCCCTCTATTATACAGAGTAATTTATCTTTATTCTGCTTTGTCTTAGTTTTTAAATAATAATACCCCTATCCTTCCAGAGGCTCATTTAAAACTTAGAGCTCTCCATCAAATAGGACCATCCCATCACAGAGACCAGTTGAGTCCAATTACATTAGTAGCAAATAGCAGACAAAATATCAATATCTTTAATATGAAAATAATAACTCTCATTTATATATTTATTGCATGCCAGATATGATCATAAGCACTTTACATAGTTGGGGGAATCTAAAGCAAGGTGCGGTTAAGTAACTTATCTAAGAATAAACAGCTAATAGATATGATGGAGTGAAGATGGAATTTGAACCCAAGCAGGTTTAGGTTGCAGAATTCTCTTAACTACTATATTTACTGCTAGGAAATTATACTTGAGCTAAGCTATGAGAATGGGTACAAAGAATATAACAAAGAAACAGAAAAAAATGTGCAAATATGAGATAACTTTTGTTTTATATTGTTGTTAAGGGCTGTCTATTCAGTTCTGACTCATATCAACCCTGTATAGGGTCTTCATGGCTGTTGGGCTTGAACCACTGCCCTTGCTATTTGCAGTCCAGTGCTTATCCTACAGCACCACACCAGGTCCTCTGACTCACGGTGACCCTATGTAAAATAACAAAATGCTGTGCAGTCCTGCATTGATCGGTTGTAGATCTTGCTGATTTTAGTATCATCAGGCTTTTCTTCCAAATTTGTTTTAGTCTGGAAGTTCCTTTGAAACTTATTCAACATCATAATAACACATAAGTCTCCACTGACATGTGGGTGGTGGCTGTACATGGGAAACACTGGTTGGGAGTGAAATAAGTTTCCCTGAATGGGAAGCTAGAATTCTGCCATGGAGCCACCATTTCCCACATTACAGCACTCTTATCAGTTGATTTAAAAACATTGACACACTTGAATAGAAAAATGAGCAAAGGACATTGGTAGGAAATTTACAAAAGGAAAAAAATACACATGATATGCATGTTCTTTGAAAACAAAGAAGCAGGAAGCAGAGGAATTCAGGAAAAGCATGCAAGCATCAGAGAAGGCCTCTGCAGAGCAGGTGAAGTGTCAGCCACCATATGTTTTAAGCTGAGAACTGTCAAGAGTATGCTTTGCAGACTGCAGGACTCTTTAGAACAGCATAGTCCTTAATGCGAGAGCTGGCTTTTCCAAATGCTGTGGGAGACCAAATACCACTTCTCCTTAGCCAGAGGCCATGGGAACGTATTCCCCTTTGGAGGCCAGATTGATGTGGCTCTATGGGCAGGAGGATCTGCAGAAATCCACAGAGAATGGGGCATTGAGCAGTGCCAGGGGGCTCAGTCCCACACTAGCCCTGTGAGGTTCTAGTCAAAGAAGTATCTCTTTGGACTTTAATTCTTGCTCTGCCACTAACCAGCTCTGTGAACTTAGGTGGGTCACTTTCCTCTCTGGATCTCTATTCTGTAAAATAGGCTGATAACAAAAACACCTCCTCCATGGAGTTATAGTGAAGATACAGTGCGCTAATTCATGCAAAGCATTTAAAACAGTCCCTGGTACCTATTAAGTGTCCACAAACATTAATTAACATTTTTATTTTATTTTATGCTTCACCCATCTAAAAGTAAACTCCTGAAAAAGCCATGGAACCTCATTCCTGTCCCTACCAATCCTCTTTTCCCCTGTGATCCTTCTGTCTATGGAGAAGCTGAACCATATTTAGCCCTTCTGTTTCCTTTTTCAAAGAAGAAACAAGTTTGCTCTGAGACACCCCAGCTATGCTTTACTCCACGTCTTGAATATTGGAAGACTCCTTCACTTGTGGGGTCCTGGTCTGTTCCCACATGGTTTAGTCATAAGGCCTGCTTCACAGCTGGGGGATGTGGAGCAAAGTGGCTGACTCCCCACCAAGGGGCTCAGACATATTGAGGTGTGTCCCTCAATGAGTTTCAGTAAACACCCTCCATCTCCCTTCCCTGCAAAACGGTATGAGCTCTCACTTCAGTCTGAAACACAAGTCTCTTTCTGTGTCTGGTCCAAGATGAGTTTCCAAAATTCTGCTGACCTCACCACTTCTGGTTTTGGTTAACTGTCTCCCTACCATAGTCATTGCTGGTCTTCTCCCAGACACAGCATGGAGCAGGAACCATTGGATTGACTCCAATGTGTGTCATAGTCAAACTGCATTTCATGGCTGATTTTTCAGAAGTAGATTTATCATCAGGTCTTTCTTCTGAGGTACGGCTAGGTGGATTTGAACATCTAACTTTTCAGTGAGCAGTCAACCAAGTTAATCATTTGTACTACTTAGGAAAAGCCTCTGGAAGTAAGCTAATTCAACCCCTTCATTTTATAGAGAAGACAACTGAGTTTCAGAGAGGGAAAATGGCCAGTCCAAGATCACACAATGGAACCAAGACCAGAATCCAAATTTTGGGATTCCCAGGTCAGGGTGTCCCCTACTGGGGATCTTGTGCACCTTTGGTGTGGTGTCTCCATCCTTCCTGCCCTCAGTAGACACTGGGTTTTATCACTGAGCTTGTGCTGAGAAGTGGGTTCTTTAACAAGCATGAAACAGAGATGGGAAGAAGGAGATAATCATTCATCACAAGGCCAAGGTCAGGCTAGGTTCCCCAAACCAGGGTTCAGGGCAGGAAAGCCAACAGCAGCTAGATACTCCAACC
>NW_006414951.1:4210-5429 GCF_000296735.1 Chrysochloris asiatica | reverse complement strand
TGAAGGAATTAGTGAAGAACAAGGCACCAGGAATTGATGGAATAAAAATTTAAATATTTCAAGAAAGGGAGGTGTGGCACTGGAGGCACTCACTCATCTATGCCAAAAAATTTGGAAGACAACTATTTGGCCAACTGATTGGAAGAGATCCATATTTGTGCCCATTCCAAAGAGAGGTGTCCCAACGGAATGCGGAAGTCATCGGACAATATCTTTGATATCCCATGTGAGTAAAGTTTTACTAAAGGTAATAAAGAAATGGCTGCAAGCATACATTAACAGAGAACTTCCAGAGGTTCAAGCTAGATTCAGAAGAGGCCATGGAATGAGGGATATCATTGCTGATGTCCCATGGATCTTAGCTGAAAGCAGAGAATACCAGAAAGATGTTTACCTGTGCTTTATTGACTACGCAAAGGCTTTCGATTGTATAAATCCTGACAAGCTACGTGCAACATTGCTTGCATCAGTGTTTAAGAACACTTAATTGTGCTCATGAGGAATCTGTACCTGGACCAAGAGGCAGTTGTTCGAATAGAACATGGGAACACTGAATGGTTTAAAATTAAGAAAGGTGTGAGACAGGGTTGTATTTTTTCACCATACTTATTCAACCTGTATGCTGAGCAAATAATCCTCGAAGCTGGGTGCTATGAAGAAAAATGTGGGGCATCAGGATTGGAGGAGGACTCATTAACAACCTGCGATATGCAGATGATATAACCTTGCTTGCTGAAAGTGAAGAGGACTTGAAACATTTACTGATGAAGATCAAAGAGCACAGCCTTCGGTATGGATTGCATCTCAATGTCAAGAAAACGAAAACCCTCACCACTGGACCAACATTCTTATCAATGGAGAAAAGATTGAAGTTGCCAAGGACTTCATTCTTCTTGAATCAACTATCAACTCATAGAAGCAACAGTCAAGAAATCAAATAACATGTTGCATTAGGCAAATCTGCTGCACAAGACCTTTTTTTAAGTGTTGAAGAGCAAAGATGTCAGCTTGAGGACTAAGGTGCGCCTGACCCAAGCCATGATATTTTCAATAACCTCATATGGATGTGAAGGCTGGACAGTGAATAAGGAAGACTGTAGAAGAATTGATGCTTTTGAGTTACGGTGTTGAAGGAGAATATTGGAAGTGTCATGGGCTGCCAAAAGAACCAACAGATCTGTGTTGTAAGAAGTGCAGCCAGAGTGCTCCTTGGAGGCCA